>NC_053490.1:521020021-521107521 GCF_905171775.1 Rana temporaria
ATAGAAAGCTCTAAAATCATTAACAATAAAAAGCCAAAATCTAAAAAGAAACAAAAATACGTTTCTCTACGCCCTAGAAAAATCGCAAACTGCATCTTTTGTAAACTAGAATTAGCACCAGAAATAAGTAAGACGATAATCTACAATAAATTTTAACCAACTACGGCCCAGGCAATTCTAACATTCCTCTCCTTCATGTAAAAAAAATAATATTTTGCTAGAAAAACTACTTGGAACCCCCAAACATATATTTTTTTAGGCAGAGGTCCTAGAGAATAAATACAGGGTTTTTCAAATGCAATATATTTTTTTTTTGGGGGGGGGCAATTAATTTTAATGCACAAAAACACAATACAATACCACATTTTTAGGTGAAATATAAAAGATGCTATGCTAGAGCTCCACGATTCTGGCTAAAATGGGAATCGTGATTTTTTTCCCCTTAGAATAAAGATCACGATTCTTGCAGCGTATCTTTCACATTATACAAAAAAATTGGGCTAACTTTCCTTTTTTTTTTTATCACTATTTTTTCCCATAAAAGACTGCTGCTCAAATACAGTGTGACACAAAATATTCCAACAACCGCCATTTTATTTTCTAGGGTCTCTGTAAAAAAAGAAAACATATATAGTGTTTGGAGGTTCCAAGTAATTTTCTAGCAAAAAATACTGATTTTGACTTGTAAGCAACAAGTGTCATGCCGCGTACACACGACCGTTTTTAATGACATGGAAAAAACAAAGTTTTTCTCAACGTGATTCTCGACAAGCCTGCCTTGTATACACACGATCGCGGAAAAAAAAAATGCTGGAGCAAAGCGCGGTTACGTACAACATGTACGACGGCACTATAAAAGGGAAAGTTCCATTCGGATGGCGCCACCCTTGGGGCTGCTTTTGCTGATTTTGTGTTAGTAAAAGTTTGGTGAGAGACGATTTGCGCTTTTCAGCCTTCGTGCTTTTCAGTCTGTTACAGCGTGACGAATCTGCTACCTCCATTACAAACGCTAGTTTTACCAGAACGAGCGCTCCCGTCTCATAACTTGCTTCTGAGCATGCGCGTTTTTTTCCCTGTTGTTAAAGCCTACACACGACCGTTTTTCACGCCGTGAAAAACGACGAGAAATATTAGAGCATGTTCTAAATTTTTAATGCCCATTTTTCCCCACGCAAAAAAATGCTCTGGAGCCTACACACGGTAGTTTTTAATGACGATTTAAAAAATTGCATTTTTCTCGTCATGAAAAACGGTTGTGTGTACGCGGCATCAGAAAAAGGCTAAGGCCCGTACACACAGTAAGGATTTCTGACAGGAAAAAGTCTGTTGGGAATCCAGACGGGAAAAAAATAGCCAGTTCTCTTTTTTTTTGCCGAATGTTTTTGGCAGTTTTCCCGTTGGAAAAACTGCAATGGAGCATACACACGGGTGGGATCCCTGGCCAAAAACTCTCATCGCAGTTTTTTTCAACGGGAAAACCGACCGTGTGTACGGGGCATTAATCTTTAAAAGGAGTTGTAAAGGATTTTTTTTTTTTTTCATAATAAGCATCATCTACCTGCAGACATTCCTCTTTTCACTTCCTCATTGTTCGTTTTTGCTCAGAAGTTGCTCTATTTCTTCTCTGTTCTGTTCTCTTCCTGCTTGTCTGATTGTTACTCACCACCGTGATGGGAGGCTTTACTGCGGTGGTCAGTGACGTGCTCACCCCCTCCTGGGAACTACATCTGTGCGGCAGGACGCTCTCTACGTGTTAGAGACCTCAAGGAGGTGTGAATTACTGGGCGTGCCGCAATTCATACTGGGAAATGTAGTTCTTGCATGAATGAGCGCCGCAAACCAGGAAGTGAATGAGAAAACAGAAACTAGAACGCCGGAGGTGATATAGATGAAGGAATTTAATAGGTATTTACTCGTTATTTAACAGAATCATTACACTATTCTGTCTGTCTACCTTGCAGACATTTATTTTGCCCCAAAAATGTTTCCTTTACAACTCCTTTTAGTTGTTTAACTGACCTCATTTAGGCTATTTTCTCGAGCATCGGCTACAAACCCCCCCCCCCCCCCCCCCCCCCCCCGATGCAGCGCACGCCTGCTATCTCGTCTAAAGGGACCGACGTACAGCTACAACGGTTCACTGGATCATGCCGACCTGCCGCTGTATATGCCGTCGACGGTGGCTGGTCGGCAAGTGCTTAAAAGTACTGAGCAGAAATGTCGTGAGAAGCCGATTCTCAAAACTATTTAAGTGACATTTTTCCAACTTTCTGCCTTTTCTTCTGCCTCCTGTCTATTGTAATACAAGTTACATCCCTAGGCTGTCTGCTCTAGATCAAAGACCAAAGAAAGAAAAAAAAAATAATTATATATAAAGCAAACGGTCTTCAAAACTTGAAGGTTCTGTAGGTCCCTTTTTTCTTTTAACTATGATCTTTAATTATTTGAAAAGATTTCATATTGCAATGTTTCTCAACTTCAGTCTTCAAGTACTCCCTACAGGTCATGTTTTTAGGCTACCCATTATTTTGCACAGGGGAATTGATCAGTTTCACTGCCTTAGTAATTACCACAGCGGTTTCATCTGAGGGAAATCCTGAAAGCATGACCTGTTAGGGGTACTTGAGGGCTGGAGTTATGAAACATTGTTATATTAGATTCAAGTCAGCTTTATTTTCTTTCTTTGAAACCAATTGAAGTTTCCTTGGCTTTGTGTTGGGGATCAGTGTCTTGTTGAAATGGCCTCCCTCGTTATATCTTCATCATTCTGGTAGATGGCAGCAGATTTTTTATCAAGAATGTCTTGGTACATTCATCCTTCCTTCAATGATATGAAGTTTGCCAGTACCGTATGCTGAAAAACAGCCCCGCCCACACCGTGATGTTCCCACCTCCAAACCTCACTGTTGGTATGGAGGGGGTGTTTTTGGGGTGATGTGCCATGTGACCTCCATACATGGTGTGTATGTAGTGGCCTGCTACTTTTTAGCTGGCACTGCTTTAAATTTAGAGGATAGTCTGATGCCGCGTACACACGATCATTTTTCGGCATGAAAAAAAACTTTTTTAAAAACATCATTTAAAATGATTGTGTGTGGGCTTCACATCGTTTTTCGGCTTCTGAAAAACGACAAAAAAAAAATTCAAACATGCTGCATTTTTTCACATCGTTTTTTAAAATGTAATTTTTCGTGTTGTTAAAAATGATCGTGTGTGGGCAAAAAAACGACGTTTTAAACCCGCGCATGCCCAGAAGCAAGTTATGAGACGGGAGCGCTCGTTCAGGTAAAACTACCATTCATAATGGAATAAGCACATTCATCACGCTGTAACAGACAAAAAAGCGCGAATAGTCTTGTACCAATAAGGAATCATTTTTTTTCATGCCGAAAAATGATCGTGTGTACGCGGCATGAGAATTAGTTGACTCAGATTGTATAATTTTTTTTACTAAATTTGGGCCTCTGTTCCAGCCATGGCTGTACTGTGAGTGACCACTATTGTTGTCTGGGGTGTCGTTATCATCCCAGGCTGAGGGTGGCAGCAGTCAGGCCAAGGTGTTTTGGGTGTTCCCCTTCGGCAGTCAATCAGAGGGAGTTGATCGTCCCGCTAAGCATGCCGGGGAGGAGGAGTACTTAAGGGACAGACGTCACTAGTCCGGGGTCGTCGCCGATCCTGGGTCTGTCGTCCCACCACCCCCGTGTGTGGCCCTCATGGCCGGGGGTGCGTGTTCAAGTGTTCCTGCCTCCGGGACCACGTTGGTCCGGGGTTGTAAGCTACTAAGTAGGCCCGGTAGTCTGACTGGGTCTGCGCTTGTAGAGTGGTCCTGAGCTGTCCGTCCCGAGGGAGGAAGCCACTCGATGAAGAACCTGTCTTGGAGGGCACTGAGCAAGAGGCTGGTATCTCAGGAGCAGCCTAGAACTTCATCGAAGGATGCACTATTGCTGGAAGGCTGAATGATGATTGCCTGTCAGTTCTAATTTTATAAGAAGTTCTTTGGGAGAGATCCGGGTGCTTAATCCTATGCGGAGAGGATTTTGGACCGAATATACCTCCATTTTTGGGAAGGTCTGTGGTAGAGACTTTACCAAGTTTCCGTGTGACACCCTGGCTGCTAGGCTAGTGAGAGAGGCCTATCCAGGTGCGCAATACCCGCTCTGGCTAGAGTGGCGACGAAAGCTACGTTGCCCTTCCACCTCTTCAACTACTACTTTTATTCTTTTACCACGTTTGGTAAATAAAGCAAAGGAAAAAAAAAACCTCAAGTGTGGACATTAAAGTTTCTCAACTCTCATCCGATACCCTAGACGGAGAAGAAATAGAGGTAACATGCCACCCAAAACAATCCAGCAGCTCCTTCGGGGGTAGTGCTACACATATTATGGCATCCAAAGAGTTAAATTTTGCTCTGACCAGGACTATATTCTCCCAGTATTTCACAGGCTTGGAATACAGCATTTATATATTGTGAAATCCATATCTGCATTCATATGAACTTTTCAACACAACCTTATTTGTTTATTTTATGGACATTAATTTTACACTTGTTGCGCCCATTTTATTATTATTCATTTCACAGGCTTGTCTAAATGTTGTGCAGCAAACTTTAAACAAGCTTCAACATGCTTTTTCTTCAGCAATGGAGTCTTGGGTGGTGAGCGTGCATACAGGACATGATTGCGGAGTGCATTACTTATTTTCTTTAAAACAATTGTACCTGCTAATTCCTGTTTTTTTTAAGCTCTCCACAAAGGGTCCTAGGTTCTTGGACAATTCTTCTGATAATTTTTTTCACTCTTCTGTCAGAAATCTTGCGAGGATCATTTGATCGTGGATGGTTTATGGTGAAATTATGCCCTTTCCACTTCTGGATTATGGCCCCAATAGTGCTCACTGGAACATTCAGAAGTTAAAACGGAGTTCCACCCACATTTTTCACTCCTCACCATGCAGCACAAATGTGCATCCCTAAACGAGAAGTATGGGTTTCCTTTTTTTTTTGCTTATATCTATTCTATGTAAGGAGGAAGAAGAAGAAGAAAAAAAGAAGAAAAAAGGAAGAAGAAAGAAGAACTGAAAATGCCCCCTCGGCTTATACTCGAGTCACCTTTTTGTGCCTGATCTCCCGGACTTTGGGGACCCGGTACTGGCCGGCCATAGGTCAGCTGGACCCCAAATTTGGCACACATGTAGCCAGGGTTGATCCTTCCTATAGGCTCACTATGCAAGCCGCTTAGGGCCCCGCAAAGCTGCGAAGGGCCCCCCAAAGTACTAGAGGCCCCGCCTGGTGAGAAGTCATTTTCGCCCCCTCACCCCGCTTCTAAACTCGCTGGCTGAGTAATTTCCGACAGCAGAACACCCCCTCCCCCCGCTTCTTAACTTTCTTTAAGGTGACATGTCACTGTCGTCAGCGCCCTCCGCTTCTCATTTTTAATGTGCCAGGTCATTTTGCTTAGGGCCCCAGGGAGGTCAGGATCGGCACTGCATGTAGCCCCACTTTTCATCTACAAGTGTGCAAAGATTGTTGTCGTGAGGACCTACGGCGGAGGGGGCACCAATTTTTCAAAACCGGGCACCCCTTCCATAGACTCCCATGTTAAACAGTCATTTCCGGTGACTTTAGGGACCCGGTAGCAGCCGGTCGTAGGTCCCCTAAACCCCAATCTTGGCACACATGTAGCCCCACTACGGCCAGGGAGCACCAATTTTTCAAAGCCGGGCACCCCTTCCATAGACTCCCATGTTAAACATCAGTCTAGGCATGGACACAGTGAGGCATGGACACAGTGAGGCATGGACACAGTGAGGCATGGACACAGTGAGGCATGGACACAGTGAGGCATGCAGATGGACACCCTAGGCTTATACTCGAGTCAATACGTTTTCCCATTTTTTGTGGTAAAATTAGGTGCCTCGGCTTATATTCAGGTCAGCTTATAATCAAGTATACACACACACACACACACACGAGTTCATTCATCTTTTTATCTTGTAAAGTTGCACAGATTTAGAATTAACTAGATTTAAAAGAAGACAAGCAAACAATAACTAATCCGTGTCTACTTTTGCCTCTGAGTAATAGAAATCAATATATTCCTGATGACGCACGACAGTCAGATAGAACTACCCAAGTAGAAATACTACCATAATGTCCTTCTATGGACACAATTACTTGTAGAAAAAAAATCCAACCTATTTTTGAATTCCACCATTGATTGCTGCTTCCAAGCATTGCAAATTTGCCCACATTAAAATAAGAATTCTTATTTTTTTTACATTATTTATGGGAAAAATCAGTACTTTGACATTGTGAGCGTCGTGTTTAAGGGCTCCTAGGAAGATGAGACAGAGATGGGGCTGACTCCATGGTGCATGGCCAGCCAACACCAAAGCTAGCATGGAGCTTGTTTCTAGATCACAACAATAGCCTGAGGCAAGCTCTGGCAAGAGGAATGGAGGCTGACGCTACTCCTCTCCATCTGCATTGCTCTTGCCGCTGCTTGCCTCGGCACTCATTATGGAAGCAGCCTTCTTATTACAAGTTATGGTGTCAGGTGACAGTGCATCAAGCAGGGGAGGGTGCGCCTTGTCTGACATTGCAAACAATTTAGGGAACCAAAGATGATGGAACTAAATATACTTTGTCCCATCAAGAACTAAATCTTATAAAGAAAAAATAATTATTCTTTAACCACTTAAGGACCTCTTCACACCGATATACATTGGCAGAATGGCACGGCTGGGCACAGGCACGTACCTGTATGTTGCTTTTAAGAGCCCAGCCACGGGGTCGCGAGCGTGCTCGCGACCCGGTCCGAAGCTCCGTGACTGCGCCCGCGGGACCCACGGACCCGATCGCCGCCGATGTCCCGCGATCGGTCACAGGAGCTGAAGAACGGGGAGAGGTGTGTGTAAACACACATTCCCCGTTCTTCTGTGTAGCAGTGACACTGATCGTCTGTTCCCTGATATAGGGAACGACAATCAGTGATGTCACGCCTACAGCCATGCCCCCCTACTGTAAAAATCACTCCCTTAGGGCACACTTAACCCCCTTAACGCCCCCTAGTGGTTAACCCCTTCACTGCCATTGTCATTTTCACAGTAAACAATGCATTTTTATAGCACTTTTCGCTGTGAAAATGTCCCAATGTCCCAAAAATGTGTCAAAAGTGTCCGCCATAATGTCGCAGTCACGACAAATACGGCGTAACAAAGTATTGCAACGATCGCCATTTTATTCTCTAGGGTGTTAGGATAAAAAATATATATAATGTTTGGGGGTTCTAATTAGAGGGAAGAAGATGGCAGTGAAAAAAGTGTAAAATGACATTTGAATTGCTGCTTAACTTGTAATGCTTAATTTGTAATACCAACGGCTCACCACCAGATGGCGCCAGCTCCCCCCCCACTTCCGCCCTGCCTGCGGGCCATTTATAACTGGTCCGCGGGCCGCAAATTGCCCGCGGGCCGGTACTTTGAGACCACTGCCCTAGAGTATTGCAGAGAGAGCTGCAGCCAAACCTAAGCCTCTTTCACACCTGAGCGACACAACTGCGTTGCGTTTTTGTGCGCTTTTAAATAATGGCACTGCAGGTGCATTGTACATTTTTTAAAGGTTTGCAGAAACGCTTGTTTCTGCCCGAGTATCCGCTACACCCGAGTGTGATCGGGGCCTGACTAATTGCTGCTGCCAACACTTCAGTTTTAATGGATCACTGGAAGGGGTCATGTGATCCCCAGTTTCACCACAATGAATGCCTCTGGTTAGTAATTACATGGGAGGTTGCTTTGGAATGCTGAATGCTGTAGGCAAGGTCAATATAATATATTTCACCACAAGCCAAATGGAAAGAAATACAGTGCCTTGCGAAAGTATTCGGCCCCCTTGAACTTTGCGACCTTTTGCCACATTTCAGGCTTCAAACATAAAGATATAAAACTGTAATTTTTTTGAAGAATCAACAACAAGTGGGACACAATCATGAAGTGGAACAAAATTTATTGGATATTTCACATTTTTTTAACAAATAAAAAACTGAAAAATTGGGCATGCAATATTATTCAGCCCCTTTACTTTCAGTGCAGCAAACTCTCTCCAGAAGTTCAGTGAGGATCTCTGAATGATCCAATGTTGACCTAAATGACTAATGATGATAAATAGAATCCACCTGTGTGTAATCAAGTCTCCGTATAAATGCACCTGCACTGTGATAGTCTCAGAGGTCCGTTTAAAGCGCAGAGAGCATCACGAAGAACAAGGAACACACCAGGCAGGTCCGAGAAACTGTTGTGGAGAAGTTTAAAGCTGGATTTGGATACAAAAAGATTTCCCAAGCTTTAAACATCCCAAGGATTTTTTGAAGAATCAACAACAAGTGGGACACAATCATGAAGTGGAACGAAATTTATTGGATGTTTCAAACTTTAACAAATAAAAAACTGAAAAATTGGGCATGCAAAATTATTCAGCCCCCTTAAGTTAATACTTTGTAGCGCCACCTTTTGCTGCGATTACAGCTGTAAGTCGCTTGGGGTATGTCTCTATCAGTTTTGCACATCGAGAGACTGAAATGTTTGCCCATTCCTCCTTGCAAAACAGCTCGAGCTCAGTGAGGTTGGATGGAGAGCGTTTGTGAACAGCAGTTTTCAGTTCTTTCCACAGATTCTCGATTGGATTCAGGTCTGGACTTTGACTTGGCCATTCTAACACCTGGATATGTTTATTTGTGAACCATTCCATTGTAGATTTTGCTTTATGTTTTGGATCATTGTCTTGTTGGAAGACAAATCTCCGTCCCAGTCTCAGGTCTTTTGCAGACTCCATCAGGTTTTCTTCCAGAATGGTCCTGTATTTGGCTCCATCCATCTTCCAATCAATTTTAACCATCTTCCCTGTCCCTGCTGAAGAAAAGCAGGCCCAAACCATGATGCTGCCACCACCATGTTTCACAGTGGGGATGGTGTGTTCAGGGTGACGAGCTGTGTTGCTTTTACGCCAAACATAACGTTTTGCATTGTTGCCAAAAAGTTGAATTTTGGTTTCATCTGACCAGAGCACCTTCTTCCACATGTTTGGTGTGTCTCCCAGGTGGCTTGTGGCAAACTTTAAACAACACTTTTTATGGATATCTTTAAGAAATGGCTTTCTTCTTGCCACTCTTCCATAAAGGCCAGATTTGTGCAGTATACAGGGACTGATTGTTGTCCTGTGGACAGAGTCTCCCACCTCAGCTGTAGATCTCTGCAGTTCATCCAGAGTGATCATGAGCCTCTTGGCTGCATCTCTGATCAGTCTTCTCCTTGTATGAGCTGAAAGTTTAGAGCAGGGATCCTCAAACTACGGCCCTCCAGCTGTTGCAGAACTACACATCCCATGAGGCATTGTAAACCTCTGACATTCACAGACATGACTAGGCAGGGAATTGTAGTTCCTGAACATCTGGAGGGCCATAGTTTGAAGATCCCTGGTTTGGAGGGACGGCCAGGTCTTTGTAGATTTGCAGTGGTCTGATACTCCTTCCATTTCAATATTATCGCTTGCACAGTGCTCCTTGGGATGTTTAAAGCTTGGGAAATCTTTTTGTATCCAAATCCGGCTTTAAACTTCTCCACAACAGTATCTCGGACCTGTCTGGTGTGTTCTTTTTTCTTCATGATGCTCTCTGCGCTTTACACGGACCTCTGAGACTATCACAGTGCAGGTGCATTTATACGGAGACTTGATTACACACAGGTGGATTCTATTTATCATTAGTCATTTAGGTCAACATTGGATCATTCAGAGATCCTCACTGAACTTCTGGAGAGAGTTTGCTGCACTGAAAGTAAAGGGGCTGAATAATATTGCATGCCCAATTTTTCACTTTATTTGTTAAAAAAGTTTGAAATACCCAATAAATTTCGTTCCACTTCATGACTGTGCCCCACTTGTTGTTGATTCTTCAAAAAAATTTACAGTTTTATATCTTTATGTTTGAAGCCTGAAATGTGGCAAAAGGTCGCAAAGTTCAAGGGGGCTGAATACTTTCGCAAGGCACTGTAGATGATCTCATCAACTGCTATTCTTATCGTGTTTCAATCTGAATACAAAATTAAGTTCATTCAACTTGTTCAGTAACCTCTGTTACCCAATGATGATTAATGATACACTTACACACAAAAAAATCCCAAACGATCTATACACTGATGTAAAAAGGATTGACTAAGGCTTCCCAACCCAACTAAATAGCGTCCTGATGACTCCAACTTGCCCAATGAATATTTGTGCCCTTACACAGTCAAGTTGTCATAAATGAATTGTTGAATTAGTTGAAGTATGGAAGCACCCAGCACAAAACACCTTCTTTAGAAAAATATCCAGTTCTATCCCGGACCCCTTCCATGTTAAACACACTATCATCTGTGAACCTTTTCCAAAGGATTAAAAGTTGGGTGGTAAATCCCACTTACAGTTGATTGGAACTGCCATGGGGACAAGGTTCACGCCCAGCTTCACCAATTTATATATGGCAGATTGGGAGTCCAAACTCACCTGGGCCAATGGGGAGCTGGATGGGAGCCTTGTCTTATGGAAAAGGTTCATAGATGATATTGTGTTTGTATGGAAGAGATTCGGGGTGGAATTTGATATTTTTCTAGAGAAAAAAAAAAATCCCTGTCATTTACAGTTTACCCCAAATATAAGCACACAAGTAGTGGAACCTTGGTTTACGAGTAACGCGGTTAACGAGCATTTTGAAAGACGATCAACTTTTTTTTTTATTCTGACTCGGTTTGCAAGTGTTGTCTGGAAAAACGAGCAGAATTCAAGCCATTTGGGGGTGGAGTACCGCATTTGGCCAGAGCTGTGGGGGCGCCGGAGCCGGGCAGAGCCGTTCTGAAATACTCCATTCCCGGGTGTTTCCGAGCCTTTCCGCAGTCAGCTGAGCTGTCCCCGATCATTTCCGACTCTCTCCGGTGCCCCCCCACCTCTGGCCACATGCGGTATTGCATGCCATTGAAGTCAATGCGGAACTAATAATTTTCGTTTCCA
This sequence comes from Rana temporaria, assembly GCF_905171775.1. Classification (NCBI taxonomy): domain Eukaryota; kingdom Metazoa; phylum Chordata; class Amphibia; order Anura; family Ranidae; genus Rana; species Rana temporaria. The sequence continues at coordinate 521,031,057 of NC_053490.1, forward strand.
TTGACTTCTATGGGGGAAACTTGCTTTGATATGCAAGTGCTTTGTATTACGAGTGTTCTCCTGGAACGGATTATGCTCGTAATCCGAGGTTCTACTGTCCACAACTTTATGGATCCAACAATTTTTATAGAAAACAGTGCAAAATGCAACAGCTATATTTTAAAACACCAGCTGCCATCATGGGGCCAGATTCAAACGAGATACGACGGCGTATCTACTGATACGTCGTCGTATCTCTGTTTCTAACTATGCGACTGATTCATAGAATCAGTTACGCATAGCTAGCCCTAAGATCCGACAGGTGTAATTGAATTACACTGTCGGATCTTAAGGATGCAATTCTAAGCCGGCCGCTAGGTGGCGAGGCCATTGCGGCCGGCGTAGAATATGCAAATGAATACTTACAGCAATCCCCGAACGGCCCGTCAATCTAACTCTACGTCGTTTCCGTCGAGTTACGCCGCGTAAAACTAGGGCTGAGCCCTAGTTGTCTTAAGCCATGTTAAGTATGGCCGTCGTTCCCGCGTCGAAATTTAAAAATCAACGTCGTTTGCGCTGGACGCCATTTACGTTAACGTCTAAGCAAATGACGTCGGTGCGACGTCAGTTAGCGCAATGCACGTCGGGTAAATTTACCCGACGGAGCATGCGCAGTACGTCCGACGCGGGAGCGCGCCTAATTTAAATGGGACTCGCCCCATTCGATTGGGCCCGCCTTGCGCCGGACGGATTTAGGACACACCGCCGCAAATTTCCAGGTAAGTGCTTTGTGGATCGGGCACTTCACTTGGGAAATTTGCGGCGGTGTAACTTAAATCGTTTAAGTTACGTTGCGCCCGGGCTACGTGAATCTGGCCCTTTATAGCTGGGCAATGCACATACAAAAGCGGAAATTCACCCATTTAAGGCCTCCTTCACAAGGCCATAAAAAAAACGTATATGCAAGTATTTTGTAATTACTGTATAGATCTGAATACAGCTGCATTGTTTTTAATGGAGGCATTCAAGCAGGTGGGTAAACATGAGCTGCTTTCAGATCCATAACAGAATACAAAAAGGTTTATAAAACACATGTATATGCATAAAATATGCATAAAATAACACAAAAAAGATCATAAAAACAAAATCTGTTTAAATGCACCTATAAAGCAAGTATTTGACCGATCGTTATGCGGGAACTCCAAGAAGACACCTGTGTAATATCCTCAGTAACATTTTTTACAACCTTCTGTCAACAGAGCATTTGGACAAACCTCTTCTCCCTATCTATAACACAGGGGCTGGGGAGCTGAGTTTGCCATAATTAACAGTCAGTCAGTCAGTCAGTGTCAGCGGTGGAGTAGGGTGCTTCGGACCTTCCGCTTACGAGCCTGCTCTCACCCAGACCTGGCAGTCAGAAGCTAGGCAGACTCTCCATACCTGCGCTGCACAAGAAACTGCTCCTTGGAACCAGGAACCAGCTCCTTTCTCTCCTCGTGGACTCCTCTTTCCTCCGCAGGTAAGACCCTGCCTCTCAGGGCCTGACATCCTGGGGAACCACTGACGGCCGTCCTTATCAGGGCAGCCGTCACACAGACCCCACACTGCGGCTCTCTGCCCCATCTTTCGCCCGGCATCGCCGCCCGCACGGCCACCCACGTTTGTGGTGGTCCCAAGTCACCCCCCCTGGGTGTATTCTCGGCGTTTTTCGGCGTTTCTACACGCTCGCGCCAGCCTGCTCCTTTTCGCGGCCGCCGCACCTTAGGAAAGTCCGCGGCGCGCCGACCGTTCTCCCTGCATTTACTTCCAATAGTGCAGATCGCTCTGGATTTTCGCCCCCGCACCCCTAGAGGTCCCCTCCACCCCCTGTTCAGCAACCTCATCGGTAAAATTACTGTTTTTACCAAGCTGACAGCCCCCCCCAGCCTGGGTCCTGTGCTTTGCCTGGCGGCCATTTTGGTACACCCCAGCAGCAGTGACACCCAGCATCCCCCCCTTTTCCCCTCCATAGCCTTCAGTCTTTGATCCAGGGTTTGATCCGATCGCCTTCAGGGATCAGGAAGGAATTTTTTTCCCTGCCGCAGCACATTGGCCAGCTTGCCCAGGGTTTTTTTGCCTTCCTCTGGACCAAAATTCCCTCGAGCAAGGATTCTGCGAATCCTCTCTCACCCAACACCCGCACCCCCGCCCACGGTGACTGGCAACAATGGTTAAATTGCGATACTCTGCAGAAACCATTTGGGGTCTGAGACAATTCGCAACAATATTACCTGCCGTCGCCACAAAAGCCTTAAAATCAGATCAACTTTTGAGATTCGATCGATCATCAAAAATTTCAACCATTCAACACAGCTCAAGCACATATCATGTGCGTTGCTTAACACTAGATCGGCAGTTAAACACCGATCAGAAATCCATGATTTCTTACTACAAAACGATCTAGACTGCCTCTTTATTACAGAAAGTTGGCTGTCAGACGACGGCAACACCATTCTCGGAGAACTGGTACCAGCAAATTATCGCATCTTAACGGAAAATAGAATAGGGCAAAGAGGAGGAGGCCTGGCGGTGATTCATAAGTCTCATATTGCAATCACTAAACCGGTCCTTCAAAATCCTCTACCTTTTATGGAAACCCTTACGCTTCAACTTCAAGCTCACTCCCAGGAGACCGTTCACATTCTCCTCTGCTATAGGCCCCCTGGGCCCAAATCGCAGTTGCTTCCAGCATTAACAGAGTTCATATCCACCTACTCCCTTAACAGCAATCATCTTTTGCTGCTCGGGGATTTCAATCTGTGGGCCAACTCCTCACAGGATCCCATCGCGGAGGCCTGCATCGACCACCTGGAAGGGTTAGGACTTCAGCAACTTATATGCGGACCCACGCATGCTTCAGGTCACACACTCGACCTAATTTTCAGACAAAATCTGAAAATAAACATTTTGGGTAATGAACCTTTGCCATGGACAGACCACCATGCAATTGGCTTCATAATTCCCAGAATTCCACTAGTTATGAAAGTACCCAAGCCGGTGACAATACACTGGGCTAGATCTCAGAAGAAGCTCCACTCGGAACTCTTCAGATCTACCCTGGGAAACCGAATTGGGGTTATTCCTCCTCAGCTAGCAGCCTCAGATACATTGGATGCCATAAATGCAGCTCTGCTACAGTCAGCCGACTTAGCAGCACCAAAGCGCAAAGTCCGCAGCCGGGCAAAAAAGTCCAGCTGGTTCAATAACCAGCTGTCGCTATTGAAGCAAGAGCGCAGAAGGGCGGAAGCCGCCTGGAAAAGAAGTCCTTCAGAAGACCGCCTCAACTTCTACAAAGCAGTAACAACACGATATCACAAGGAAATTTTCAAAGCCAAAAAACTTCACTTTTCCATGATGATTAACAGCGCAATGAATCGCCCACGCGAACTCTTCAGGATGGTCACCCAGACCATGAATCCGGGATGTCTTGAAGTCCCCACTTCAGACACCCAAGAGTTCTGCAATGAACTATCGGATTTCTTCATCAACAAAATTGAAAAAATTCGGGTAAGTATTCGGCAAAACAATACTCCACTCAGCCCCCTCTTCAATCAACTACAAAACACCGACAGAAAGCCTCTACAATCAACTAAGTTCACTCTGGAACCCATCTCCATCGATACCACCAAAAAATTCATTGGTGCGTTGCGGAACAGCACAGCACCCAATGACATCATTCCCACCAAGCTACTGAAGGAATGTGCCGACATCCTGGCGCCTCCAATCACACAGCTTATAAATCAGTCATTTAAGGAAGGCATAGTGCCTTCCCTGCTGAAAGAGGGCACAATCCTGCCGATCTTGAAAAAACCTAATTTGGATCCTATGGACCCAACTCACCGCCGTCCCATAACAGGTCTAAATGCTCTGTCCAAGATAATGGAGAAAGTGGTGGTAAATCAGCTGCAACAGCATCTGGATACCCACAACCTACTTGATCCATTTCAATCCAGGTTCCGTCCCGGACATGGGACAGAAACGGCCTTACTGAAAATATGGGACGATGCGCTCGAGGCCGCAGACGAAGGAGAATCGTGTCTCCTGGTTCTGCTGGACCTAAGCGCAGCCTTCGACACAGTAGACCATAAATTGCTACTGAGACGACTAACAGAAGTCGCCGGAGTCACAGAAGATGCCTTACCATGGTTCTCCTCTTTTCTCGGAAACCGATCACAAACAGTGAAACTGGGATCTTTCACGTCAGAAAAACGCACGGTGCCATGTGGGGTCCCCCAAGGATCCCCCCTATCACCGGTGCTGTTTAATATCTATCTTCGTCCTCTCTTTGATATTATCAGTAGCCACTAACTACTCTATCACTCTTATGCAGACGACACGCAGTTGTATTTTCGCATCTGCCACAAAAAGGATCATCATCTCAGATTAGAGAAATGTCTCTCTTCAATAGAAAACTGGATGACTAAGAGTTATCTCAAACTCAATAGCGCTAAAACAGAACTCTTTATGTTCGATGCCAGTCGGAAGAGACAACCGGCAACAAACTGGACACCATCGCCCATTCTGGGACAAATCATCGCCCCTAGCTCCAAAGTCAAAAGTCTAGGAGTCACGTTTGACACCTTCATGACAATGGACGCACAAATAGGGTCAGTAGTCAGCGGGGCGCACCATTTGATGCGCCTACTACGCAGACTTATTCCATTTATCCCCAAAGAAGACGTAGCAGTCGTGGTGGGAACAATCGTGAATTCCAGACTGGACTATGCAAATGCCCTTTACCTTGGGCTCCCCAAGTACCAAATCGCTCGTCTTCAAGTCGTACAGAATACGGCCGCCAGACTGGTGACTGGGAAAAAATCTTGGGAATCAATCTCACCTTCACTGAGATCCCTTCACTGGTTGCCAGTGAAAGACAGAATTGCATTCAAAGCACTCTGCCTGACACATAAGTGCATCCATGGGAAGGCTCCTAGATATCTATGTGACAAGATCAAACCGCACAATTGCAACCGCATTCTGCGATCCACCGACCAAAATCTGGTCAAGGTTCCTAAAACCAAATACAAGTCCAAAGGAGAAAGAAGGTTTGCTTTCCAGGGCCCCAGGCTTTAGAATGCTTTACCAACCAGCATTCGGTTGGAGCAAAACCACCTGTCTTTCAGAAAGCAGATCAAAACCCTGCTTTTCTGAAGGCATGAGACACAAACAACCAGCGCCCAGAGGCGATTCAGTTCGCATGTGCCGCGCTATATAAATTTTTCATTCATTCATTCATTCACTGTATAGCTGTCAGGTCACCCGTAGCCAGGTGACAAGTGCACCCCGTAGGGGTCAGGGATGCACCACAGGGTGGTGAATCCTATGGCCGACTGCTGCTAGCAGAGACGAAGCATGAACCTAAGATCACCCAGGGCGCGGAGTCTAAGACCCAGTTTTGTATTCACCAGAGCCCTTGATGGTAGGGATGGTCTTGGCCGCAACTGGGTCCAGGTCGCATCCCCGAGATTGCTCAAGTCACACTCCGCAGGGAGAAGGGGGAAGCAGCCAGCAGGACAAACAGTGGTGATGGACAGGCCGAGGTCAGGGCGACAGGCAGACAAGGATAACCGTGGAACATGCAAATAGTCAGGGGCACAGGCAGACAAGGAAGTCGGGGACAAGCCAAAACGGTACACGGAAAGATGATCGTAGCACTCTGCAAACAGGAACTAGCAATACACTGCAGACAGGAACTAAGCATAGGAACACTGTTGAACAGCACTGCAGACCTGTAGAGCAAAGGTTAATATAGGCTTCCTGGGATGGACTAGGGTGGAGCCATACAGGAAGAGGAAGTGATAAAAAGGGAAACCAGAACAGGATCTGCCTCTAATGAACACATGGAGATCAGGTAGGCAGACAGACTTGATGCATATTCATGACAATAGCTTAATCAGACACATCAAAAGTATCCCGCTTATATGAGAAGTGGCACAGTGATCTGCCCGATTTAACCAATGGGGATTGGGAGGAGGGCACACAATAATATCTTCCACTTATGATAACGGCCAGGGATAAATGGATTGACATTCCTCCACAGGGTGCACTTCTTTCCCCACCGGTTGTCCTCAAAATACGCCATGGCTGATCCTACACATCCCAAGTGGTGTACGCCGGTTGGCACGTTCATACATATGGTTAGGTCTTGCCCTCTGCTACAGGTCTTTTGGGGTGAGGTGGCATCAGAAGTGGGTGTTATTAGTGGATTAACGATTGCTTAAGATCTGCTTATGCTACTTCTGGGTATATACGACACGTATGCCACCACATACTACAAACTTTTTGCTTCTTATTATGCCAGGAAAGCTATCCCGATAAAGAGGAAAATGCCAGAAAACCCTTCAGTATCCCAATGGCGCACTTTAATCAATAATGTCCTCCCACTGTACAAAAATCACCTACCCGATTTGTAACTGCCCCCAAAAAAATCCACAAGATCTGGAATTTATGGGTTAGGGCTCATGACCTCATGCTTTGATGGTCTTCCAGATGTTTGTCATACTCTGACTTCTTTTCCCCCCTTATCCCCCCCTTTTATTCCCCCTTTTTACTCCCATTTGCCAATATGTCTTCATTCTTGGTGAGTTGTGCTCCCTTGCTCACGGCAATATTACTCACATTTTTTTCTCTTCTTGGGTAAACCCTTGTGGAGTATCTGGTCTTGTTACCAATTAATGTAATGGTTCATTGTATGAAATAATAGGACAGATCCTGCTCACTAGGGTGACCTGTTGGTTTCTCTGACCTGTATTTGTGTTCAATTGTGATGTTAATGTCAACCTGCCCGGATTGTGTCCTGGAATGTAATGTCCTCTTTGCCCTTCCCTCTTACAGTTGTTTTATGGTTCCTTAAAGTGAATGTAAAGGAAAATGTTATATTTAAAAAAAAAAAAAAATACATGTCATGCTACCCTGTGCAATGTTTTTGCACAGAGCAGCCAGATCCTCCCCTTTTCATGTCCCTTGCCAGCACTCTGGGACTCTCCCTCCTGTCAAGTGCCCCCATAGCAAGCCGCTTGCTGTGGGGGTACTCATGCATGCTCGCCAACTCTCTACGTCTAAGACCAGGGGATGGCCCGTCCTTTAGGGGAACCACCCCTCTTTCCTGGCCACCCCCTATTCATACGTCCACCCCCTATGAGAGCCCCGGGCGCATGAATTACAGCGGCCAGGTTTTTTTTTTTTTTTTTAAGCACCCGATTAGAGTCAGAAGCTCTAATAGGCTTCAAAACAGGGTAGGCTCGGGTCACAGAGGATGAGTCGGGAGCCCACTCAGGTGTGTTGCAACAGCGAATGACTTTCGCTGTTGCAACACTAATCCTCCTCCTGGCCAATTGGGAAGCGGGTCTGAGACTAGAGGTCGACCGATATGGGTTTTCCTCTGGCCGATGCCGATATTTGGAAATCGGGGTGGCCGATTACAGATATATGTTGCCGATTTTTGCGGCCGATATTTTAGGCCGATTTTTTTTTCTTCATCTCAGAAAATCTAGGGTGGGGAGGACGTTATTGTTTAGGGTGGAGAGGTGGGGTGCAGCCTATTAGTACCTGTCAGTGTCCATCAGTGAAGCCTGTCAGTGCCCACTGGTACAGCCCATCAGTATCCATTAGTGCCCACCAGTGTAGCCCATCATTGCCCACCAATGGAGCCCATCGGTGCCACCTCAGTGCCCACCAGTTCAGTGTCTGTCAGTCCCACCTCATTAGTGCCCACCATTGCAGCCTATCAGTGCCATCTCACCAGTGCCCACCAGTACAGATCGGCGTTGCCCCCAGACGGCACAGATCGGCATTGCCCCCAGACGGCACAGATCGGCATTGCCCCCAGACGGCACAGATCGGCATTGCCCCCAGAGTATAGATTGGCATTGCCCCCATCGTCCGTGTCATTCCCTGCCAGTCTGCCACCTCATCAGTGCCACCAGGGAGCGCTCCCAGCTCCGTTCCGTCCCCTCGCCAGGCCAAAGACGGCTCCATTCGTCCCCTGACATGCTGCGCGCCTCGCCTCTGCCTCCAAACTACAAACCCCAGAATGCAGCGCGGCGACTAACAGCCAATCGGCGGCCGCCACCGCTGCCGACTTCCTCCACTGGAAAAAAAGTCATACAGCGGCTGTGGTAGCAGCCGTTTAGAATAGACGCTGGGCGAGGATTTCCAGCCAGCACACCCCTGCCTCTGATCCTTCAATATCGGCCCTTTTGTGCATAATAATCGGCCGATTTCTCTAAAAACTCGAAATATCGGCCGATACATCGTCCGACCGATACATCGTCCGACCGATACATCGGTCGACTTCTATCTGATACCCGTCACCTGATTGGCTGAAAGGACAGGTGATCCTATTGGATGCCTAGGAGGAGGGGAGAAGACGCAGCGCGGAAGCGAGGAGAAGTCATCCGCCAATGCCTGGATGCCCAATCCCCGCCGCTGCTTCTCGAATGCCCGCTGCTTAGATGGGGTAAGTGCCAGTGGACTGACTGGCAGACAGCAAGGGTGGGCTTGGTTGTTTGTCGCCCCACCCAAACAAAAAAACACCAGCCTCCACTGCATAAGACACAGCAAGCATGGCTCAGCCCTGCCTCCACCTCACTAGCGGTTATTGACAGCAAGAGCCAATGGCTCCTGCATCTCAGCCAATCAGAAGGGAGACATCCGGGAGAGCCTGGGGTCTCATGCACATCGCTGGATCGTGATCGGGCTTAGGTAAATATTAGAGGGGCTGAGGGGGGAGCTGCACATTGAAGTTTTTTTTTAAGAATGCATGAAGAAAAAAAAACTTCAGCCTTTACAACCCCTTTAATGGTTTACAAAAAAATTACAGGTGCCTGAATGAGGCCTAAGAATGAACTTTAGCAGGTTGGAGGACTACAAGGAAGCATGCAGGCTTACAGTCATCTCTTTTCTTTGAGAAGGGCTATGAACTTGCATCTGGGTAAACATATGAGGACTGTTGAAAGAATGTAAAGGAAGGAGATTTTGAAGGATAAAAAGCAAGTTAATCCCGATAAGGACTTCCAACTGGCTTTGGTATTTAAATGTAATTCACATAAAGTCATAAATAGTTAGGTGCCAGACATTGGGACATCTTGAAAGGAGATCAGATTGTAGAAAATTAGATGCCTGTGCAACCCAAGTTCATATAAATAAAAGCAGGTATTTGGGTTTGGAAATTGAACCAACAGTGCAGAATAAGAAGTTAAATGGTGCGTTAAGAGCACAGAGTCAACAAGAGTACTTGCATGGATTTATTAGGTGTGCAACATGGATGGCCTGCAGAATTATCCTAGGTAAGAAAGATCAAAGAATTCATTAACCCTGGGACACAGATTGGACTCCACATCTCTTCTCTGCCCCTAAAAGCATCTGATCAGACCAAGATCGGTTTGACCAGATGCTTTGCCAACCAAAAATGGCTTGTTTTCATTCTGCAGAAACCAAGAGCCAAGACCAAGAACCAAGACCAAGAGCTGAACCAGACATGAGCGGGTTTGTTGACAAGCGATCGCTCTGTCATTGGCAGGAGCAATCACGTGATAAAGGACCAGTCATTGGCCCTTAATCCCGATCCGTGATGCGCTGGGCTCCAAGTACCCAGCGATCTCGGACACTTCCGTGTGCGCGCCCCAGGGGGAAGCGCGAGTTTGGCAGGACATCAATGTACGCACTCCCAAAACTAGCCAGCCTCGCTGTAACCATCATTCCGCTATGGAGCGGTCAGCAAGTGGTTAACATGTACTTTAGCCGGTCTTAAACTAATGACCTGTAATTTTATTCAGAAATGTGTAATAATGTGCTTCATAACAATACAATGACATTTTATCAAATGTGGGGTCCATGGATTCAATACTTATCTGACCCCTAGCAGGACCTCGGCTGACCCTCTTCCATTTCAATTTTGCTTTTATTCCCTTTCTTTTCTCCACTTGTCTCTGCCTTTTATTTCTTAACCTCATTTTTCTTTCTTGATATACTTGAGTCTAGTACCTGAATTCAGCAGAAGCCAGGCACAAACATAGATGACCAAGGCAGGGGCGAATGACCATTCGTGCACTGCCCGAGGGCCCCATACCACTAGGGGGCCCCATCAGGGTTGCCAGGCTCAGTAAAACCAGGGACAGTATGTAAAAATCTATGTTCTTTTACATCTGTCCCTGATATGTCCGATACCGACATGCCTTTGATGTGAAAATCCTGAGATTTTAGCTGCCCCGCCTCTGCACTGCCTCCTGGTATGGTGGCCATCTGTAAGCCCCGGGCCCCATAATCTTCTATTGGCCGGTGGCCCCATGAGTTGTCAGTCCGCCCCTGGACCAAGGAAACCTTATTGAAAGATTAATCCTAACCTGAGGTCCATAGGTGTGCGCAGCCTTTGGCATTAGGGTGTGCACCCCAAAGCTCAAACACACTCTACCGATCACTCACGATGTTCATTTAGAAAGGGAAGGGGCCAGTAAATGGCATATTTACTGGCCCCTTCCCCCACTCAGCCTAAAACATCCACAGTAACATCCGATAGGAGAGGAGGGAAGCTGGCAGTGCTGTGGGAGGGGAAGGAGGGAGAGCCAGGTCAGTAGGGGGATCTGTTCTGCACAGGGTGTGCCTAGGCACACCTGGCACACCCTGTGCGCACGCCTATGCTGAGGTCGCTGCTTCCAAACTCAGAAGACCACAAGAGAAGAAACATATATAAACACAATGGGGGAGCGCTGTTCCAAAGGATGGGTGATAGTCAAAGGAAAATCCATATAGTTAAAGAGGAAGTAAAACCTCTGAAGCATATCTTAAAAAAAAAAAACCTGCAAGAGAAAGGCATAATAAGCTAGTATGCATAGCATACTAGCTCATTATGAATAACTTACCTGAGATCGAAGCCCCCGAAGCGACTCTCGTTCCTCACCTCCACCCGCCACCATTGATACCCGAGTTACTTCCGGGTATCGCGGCTCCGGCGCCTGGCATTGGCCGGAGCCGCGATAACATCACTCCTGCGCATTTGGACGGGTGCCGTCCGATCGCCCTCACTAACGGCATGCTCAGTGCGCACATGCGCCGTAGACAACAGTGCAGTCTTTTCTGCAAATATCTCCTTAACCGTGTCAACATAAATTAGCCATGAATAATTGTTAGTACGCAATGTCAAGTTGCAATAACTAATCAGCTGGGAGAAGGTTGATATTCAGAACATGTCTAGCGGAGAGTGCAACACACCTTCAGCGACCATGCACCCCTTCAGGGATTTATTATGACAGTGGAAGCAGGGGGGCGCAGGAGAAAGCCACCTCCACCTGAGGTCATGGGATGTATTCCCGCCATCTAGTAGGTAAAAAGAGGGTCTATCTATACCTGCAGATCCCTTGGGCTGTTATTTAGTGCCATATAGCATTTTGCCCAAGTTGTCTAGATCGTGAGGTGCCTAGCTTGTACCCAGGCTGCCCAGATTTTGTCAAACGTCTGATGGCAGTTATGTCCCAATAAAGTACATTTGTATAGGGGTAGAACAGCATTAATAAGTGCTCTCCACGCCGAGAGCTGGGGGGGGATCCGGGAGCTTCCATCTGGTCAGAATCACCTTCCTAGCATAGTAGGCCGCGTAGAATATGAAGAGTTTTGTGTGCTTGGTGGTTACCAGATTGTCAGGGATGCCCGGTAGAAAAACAAACAAGTGGGTCCCTGTCCAGTTTTGCTTTGGATATGTATGCTTCCCCTGGCAGCTTTATGTACTTTTTGGTTTACTTGCTGATAAATCATCTATTATATATATGGATTTTCCTTTATTGACCATCAAGTCTAGTACCTGACCGCTGATGTGGTCATATTTTCAGGAACTTAAATACTACATTTTCTCAATAGTGTAATGTGTTCTGAATCAACGATGATGGTTGCTGTTTATCCCCCTCCTTTTAATGGGTTTGGCTAGAGCAGGGGTAGTGAATTAAAATTCATGGGGGATCCGCTCAGAAAAATGTTCTTCTAGAGGAGGTCCGAGTGTCAAATTGGTGCGTTGACTCCACATGATATCCTCCACATCGCAGCCTCCTGTGCACGTCAACGGCCCCTTATCTCATAACCCTATCACAGACTGGCCCCCCATGACAGACTTACCCCCCCCCCCCATATCACAGACTAGCCCCCCATCACAGACTAGCCCCCATCACAGACTGACCCCACCCCATCACAGACTGACCCCACCCCATCACAGACTGGCCCCACCCCATCACAGACTGACCCCACCCCATCACAGACTGGCCCCACCCCATCACAGACTGACCCCGCCCCCATCACAGACTGACCCCGCCCCCATCACAGACTGACCCCGCCCCCATCACAGACTGACCCCGCCCCCATCACAGACTGACCCCGCCCCCATTACAGACTGACCCCGCCCCCATCACAGACTAGCACCACTATCACAGACTAGCACCACTATCACATACTGACTCCCCCCCCCATCACAGGCTTACCCATCACAGACTGACCCCACCCCATCACAGACTGACCCCACCCCATCACAGACTGACCCCACCCCATCACAGACTGACTCCCACCCCATCACAGACTGACTCCCACCCCATCACAGACTGACTCCCCCCCATCACAGGCTTACCCATCACAGACTGACCCCACCCCATCACAGACTGACCCCCCCCCCCATCACAGGCTTACCCATCACAGACTGACCCCACCCCATCACAGACTGACCCCACCCCATCACAGACTGACCCCACCCCATCACAGACTGACCCCACCCCATCACAGACTGACCCCACCCCATCACAGACTGACCCCACCCCATCACAGACTGACCCCACCCCATCACAGACTGACCCCACCCCATCACAGACTGAGTCCCCCATCACAGACTGACTCCCCCATCACAGAATGACTCCCCCCCATCACAGACTGGCACCACTATCACAGGCTTACCCATCACAGACTGACTCCCCCATCACAGACTGACTCCCCCATCACAGACTGACTCCCCCATCACAGACTGACTCCCCCATCACAGACTGACTCCCCCATCACAGACTGACTCCCCCATCACAGACTGACTCCCCCATCACAGACTGACTCCCCCATCACAGACTGACTCCCCCATCACAGACTGGCACCACTATCACAGACTGACTCCCCCCCATCACAGGCTTACCCATCACAGACTGACTCCCCCATCACAGACTGACTCCCCCCCCCATCAAAGGCTTACTCATCACAGACTGACCCCACCCCCCCATCACAGACCCCCCCCCCCAATGAAGACATGGATAAGAGAGTTTGGGGTGGAGGAACTTGACTGGCCCGCACAGAGTCCTGATCTCAACCCGATAGAACACCTTGGGAATTGAAGCAGAAACTAAGCCAGGCCTTCTTGTCCGCATCAGTGCCTGACCTCACAAATGCGTTTCTGGAAGAATGATCAAACATTCCCATAGACACACTCCTAAACCTTGTGGACAGAAGAGCTGAAGCCATTATAGCTGCAAAGGGTGGGCCAACTCAATATTGAACCCTACGGACCAAGACTGGGATGCCCACAATTTATGTTATACCATACGATAACCTGAGATCTTTGTAGTTCTCCCTTCTTTGTACTTTTAATTTTTGTACAACTTTTATCTCTAATAAAAAAAGATTGAAGTACAAAACGAAAACAATTCAGATGACTAAAATACAACTAGAACTAAAATGGCATTTTAGTCCAAAAACTATGACTAAATCGAATTTTTATGCCTTGATGCGATTCAGCACCAAGACCATGCCAAAGAATAACAATACGTTCCATGTATGGCCAATTACGATGATCAGCATAACAACAAGAATTGTCTGAACTTACTTGCTGTTCCCCTCTTTCTTTCTTCTGCTATTTTTGTACTGCCAATAAATAAAGGCACCCGATGCTAGGAGAAGGAGAACAAAAGGCCACAAGCAGCCATGTAGACAGGCGGAAGAATCTAGAACGGGAAAGAATATTGTTAATACTTCCACATAACATCCAACCAGAACACACAAATTATAAATACTGTATTTATCGGCATATATCACGCACCCGACCCGGACCATTATGCAGGTTAAGGACCAGGCCCCAGATTCCGCACTGCGTCGCTTTAACTAACAATTGCACGATCATGTGACGTGGCGCCCAAACAAAACAAAATCTTTTTTCCCCCACAAATAGAGCTTTCTTTTGGTGGTATTTGATCACCTCTGCGGTTTTTATTTTTTGCGCTATAAACAAAAATAGAGCAACAATTTTGAAAAAAAATATATATATTTTTTACTTTTTGCTATAATATATAAAATATATAAAAAAATAAATAAAAATTCCCTCAGTTTAGGCCGATACGTATTCTTCTACCTATTTTTGTAAAAAAAAAAAAAAAATTGCAATAAGCGTTTATTGATTGGGTTGCGCAAAATGTATAGCGTTTACAAAATAGGGGATAGTTCTATGGCATTTTTATTAATAATTATTTTTGTATTACTTTTTTCATGACTGCGACATTATGGTGGACACTTCTAACACTTTTGACACATTTTTGGCACCATTGTCATTTTCACAGCGAAAAGTGCTATAAAAATGCACCGATTACTGTGAAAATGACAATGGCAGTGAAGGAGTTAACCACTAGGGGGTGCTAAAGGGGTTAAGTGTGTCCTAAGGGAGTGATTCTTACTGTAGCGGGGCTGGACGTGTGACGTCATTGATCGTCGTTTCCTATAACAGGGAACAGACGATCAGTGACAGTGCCACAGTGAAGAACGTGGAAGGTGTTCTTCTCCCTGTTCTTCAGCTCCTGTGACCGATCGCGGGACACTGGCGGCGATCGGGGTCCGCGGGTCCCGCGGGCACGGAGCTTTGGTGCGACCCCACGGCTGGGCTTTTAAAGGCAACGTACAGGTACGTGCCTGTGCCCAGCCGTGCCATTCTGCCGACGTAAATGTGCAAGAGGCGGTCTTTAACTACTTCCTGACCAGCCGCCGCAGTTCTATGGCAGCAGGTCGGCTCCCCTGCGCGAGAGCCCGTACTATAACGTTGGCTCTCTAAGCGGCCACTAGGGCGCCGGAGGCGCGCGCCCCCCGCTCGTCCCGACTCCCGTGCCCGATCGCCTCCGGGCACCCGCGATTGCGCATTACAGAGTGAGGACCAGGAGCGGTGTGTGTAAACCCACAGCTTCCGGTCCTGTCAGGGGAGAAATGACGGATCGTCTGTTCATACAATGTATGAACAGAAGATCAGTCATTTCCCCTAGTGAGGCCACCCTCCCCTACAGTTAGAACACACCAGGGAAAATATTTAACACCTTCCCCGCCCCCTAGTGTTAACCCCTTTCCTTTCAGTGGCATTTTTTATAGTAATCTAATGCATTTTTATAGCACTGATCGCTATAAAAATGCCAATGGTCCCAAAAATGTGTCAAAAGTGTCCGCCATAATGTCGCAGTACCGAAAAAATAAAAATCGCTGATCGCCGCCATTACTAGTAAAAAAAAATAATAATAAAAATGCCATAAAACTACCCCCTATTTTGTAAACGCTACAACTTTTGCGCAAACCAATCAACGCTTATTGCGATTTTTTTTTACGAAAATATGTAGAAGAATACGTATCGGCCTAAACTGAGGAAAATAATTGTTTTTTTATATATTTTTGGGGGATATTTATTACAGCAAAAAGTAAAAAATATTTTTTTTCAAAATTGTCGCTCTATTTGTTTATAGCGCAAAAACTAAAAACCGCAGAGGTGATCAAATACCACCAGAAGAAAGCTCTATTTGTGGGAAAAAAAGGACGTAAATTTTGTTTGGGAGCCACGTCGCACGACCGCGCAATTGTCACTTAAAGCGACGCAGTGCAGAATCGCAAAAAGTGCTCTGGTCTTTGACCAGCAATATGGTCCGGGGGTTAAAGGGGTGGTTCCCCCTAAAACACATTGCTAACAATAGATTCCTAAGACCCGTTACACTGCGGGTAGGCTGGCTTTTTTTTTTTTTTTTTTTAGTACATACCGATATCTCCCCGTCTCGTTCCTTGTCGGTGGGCGTTCCTAGTTGATTGACGTTCCTCGGAGAGGCGCGTACGTGACGTCACGACTTTCCGAAAGAAGCCGAACGTCGCTGCGCATGCGCCGTATAGAGCCGACTCTATACGGCGCATGCGCAGCGACGTTCGGCTTCTTTCGGAAAGTCGTGACGTCACGTACGCGCCCCTCCGAGGAACGTCAATCAACTAGTTCCGCCCACCGCCTAGGGACGAGACGGGGAGATCTCGGTATGTACGAAAAAAAAAAAAAAAAAGCCAGCCTACCCGCAGTGTAACGGGTCTTAGGAATCTATTGTTAGAAATTAGTTTTAGGGGGAACCACCGCTTTAAGTGGTTAAGGAGGAAGTTTCGGGGGGGAAACACTTTCCACAGCCCCCTGCGTATAACACACAGGCACAGGTTATCCTCTATTTTCTGGGGAAAAAAGTGAGCGTTATACGCCAATAAATACGGTACTTAAAATTTTTATCATTTTAAGAGAGTTACGTTTTATACTAAAAATTCCCAGCATGCCAAGTGCGGAAACATGTCCTTGTATTGCCAACAATGCCAGACTAGAAGTAATGAGAAGGTTTTGACTTACAAAAATAGAACGTTAGCAATTCAAAACTAAACTCCTGCCAAAAAGCTTAAAACATTTCCCCGTCCCGTCTGGATGGATTTTCTTTTCAGCAATTTTCCATCTATTAAATCTTCTGCCCTTGTTGTTTTAACTTTGGATAGTAAAAAAAAAAAATTCTGCCAGTAAATACCTTATACAGCTACGGTTGCCACCTGTCCAGGATTCACCCGGACAGTTTGGGTTTGGAATCATGCGTCCAAAGTTTCAGACTACCTGAAACCCGGACACATTATTCAGAGTGGACTATGGCTTCCCAGCAGGGTTGCTGGCTGCAGTTGTCTAAGCTGAGTGTATCTGTTACAAGTTTTCACACTGCCCAAAGCCAACACTAACAACCCCCCTCCCCCCCCCCCCAAACACACACACACCCCTCTATGTCTGCCCACACTCCAACCCCAGGAATTTGAAGCCCAGCAGCCGCAGATAGATCTGGATGAGAGGTGCACGGGGGGTTTCTGTGTTTACAAGTGTCAGCTCTGCACTCTGTGTGTAACCCCCATAATCTCTGCAATCTGCAAGTAATGTAATCCTGGGCCCGGATTCAGGTAGAATTGCGCATTATTTATGGAGGCGCAGGGCAAAGTTTTTGCCCTGCGCCCCCGCAAATTTGCTCCGCTGCCCTTGATTCACGGAGCAGAAGCTACGTAAATTGCGCGGGCGCGCCGGCAAAATGCCCGGCGCAAGAGCACGCAATTTAAATGATCCCGTAGGGGGCGGGAATCATTTAAATTAGGCGCGTTCCCGCGCCGATCGCAGGAGCGCATGCTCCGTCGGGAAACTCTCCCGACGTGCATTGCGGCAAATGACGTCGCAAGGACGTCATTTGCTTCAAAGTGAACGTGAATGGCGTCCAGCGCCATTCACAATTCACTTATGCAAACTACGTAAAATTCAAATTTCGCGACGCGGGAACGACGGGTATACGTAACATGGGCTGCCCCTGCTAATAGCAGGGGCAGCCTTGCGCGAAAACCGCCGTACGTAAACGACGTAAATTGCGTACGCAGGGCTCGCGCAACGTTGTGAATCGGTGTTAGTATGCAATTTGCATACTATACACTGAGCACAACGGGAACGCCACCTAGCGGCCACCGCAAGAATGCAGCCTAAGATATGCGGGCGTAAGAGCCTTATGCCGCGCATATCTTAGGCTGCAGTCGGCGTAACGAGGTTCCTGAATCAGGAGCACTCGTTACGCCGGGGCAAGTAAGCAATTGCGCTGTGTAACCTATGGTTACACAGGCGCAATTGCTTCTTGAATCTACCCCCTGGTATTTAATGCCCCTTTAAAACCCTTCTACTGTTTGTGAAATCTGACCACACCCACTAATGCAATTTGGAGGGTGTGTGTGGGTGGGTGGGGGGGGGGGGTCATGGTTGAGTTCCAGCACCTTGAGAAAAAAAGCCCTGCATATACCAAATACTATTTTGGTAAGGTAGCCCATCATACGGTTAGGACTAAAAACTATTTTATGTGTTTTCTGGCATTTACAGAACTACAAAAATCAACAGCAAAAAAAAAAAGAAAAGGAATATTACAAAAGTATAGCATAGCCAACAGAAAAGGAAAATTACAATCTTCTAACCAGATGACTGAAGCCAAAATCCAGGCAAGATCCTAAAACACAAAACACATTTATGGTCCTACCTTCCAAGAGATTTCTTATGTCTTGTGATTTACACAAATTTTCAACACCACTCAGCTAGACAGGTGGCAAATGTAGTTCCTGATTAAAGCGGAGTTCCACCTAAAAATGGAACTTCCGCCGCGCCAGTCGCGCATGCACACTGCCGTTCGCGCATGCGCAGTGGGTGCCCGGCCGTGAAGCCGAAAGCTGTGACTGCTGGGTGCCCACACTAAGAATGAAGACGCCGGCCAGGAAGGGGGGGCGAGGAGCGGAGCCCCGGCCGGCGCGTCGCTGGAGCCGTGGAGCAGGTAAGTATCTTTATTAAAAGTCAGCAGCTACACTTTTTGTAGCTGCTGACTTTTAATAAACTTTAAAAAAAGGTGGAAAACACCTTTAATGAATTGCTCAATGTTACATCTCCACCACCACTAGAAAAAGTAGTTTAGCATCATCCCCTTTGACCAGTGGTGGTCAACACTCATGATCTAGGGCAGCCTTCTCTCAACCAGGGTTCTGAGGGATCCAAGGGTTCATACACAGGTTGCTAGAGGTTTCATGGAATCAAAGGGTTCATACACAGGTTGCTAGAGGTTCCATGAAATGCAAGGGTTCATATGCAGGTTGCTAGAGGTTCCATGGAATCCAAGGGTTCGTACGCAGGTTGGTAGAAGTTCCATGGAATCCAAGGGTTCATACACAGGTTGCTAGAGGTTCCATGGAATCAAAGGGTTCATACACAGGTTGCTAGAGGTTCCATGGAATCAAAGGGTTCGTATGCAGGTTGCTAGAAGTTCCATGGAATCCAAGGGTTCATACGCAGGCTGCTAGAGGTCCCATGAACAAGGGGCAATTTTGGTTTCTCATTTTTACCAAAGAAGTTGCCAATAAAACCAATGTTCTTTAAACTGTTTTCCCCCAGATGTAGAAACAGTATTTTTTAGAAGGGGTTCCGTAAGACCAGAACATTATTTCAAGGGTTCCTTTGTATTAAAACTGTTGAAAAAGGCTGTTCCAAAGACTGCTAGGGATTCTTGGAGCAATTTCTATCAGATAAGCTCACACTGATCCGATTTTGTATCAATAAGGGAGGAAATTCTTCCCAATTCTTCTGATGATGCTTCACGGGTGGAGCGAAATGCGTGCGGGTACGTCAGGTTACGCCACATCCGCTCTTTGGAACGCAGATCGCGGTGGCGAACTTCCAGAGCGGTGATTTTACATGTTCACATGCAAGAGGAGGATATTGTAGGTCCGCATTTTGTTTTATTGGTTAAAAAAGCATAAAAAACGGAATCACGCTATGGGATCCCTTTGGTTCCATTTCCCCATATCCATATAAGGAGCTATGACTCACCTGTTGGAGTACCAGGAAAAAAGCCAGATATTGCTCGGGGAACAACAGATCCCATAACACAAGCGATTAACCTTTTATGAGCTGGTGAGTGAGGACACACAAGAGGGGAGCATGGTTTGGCACTTTCTTGATCACACAGATATTTGAAGATTGTCATCAACCATATATACTTTTTTTTGCTATAGAGTTTTTTTCTCACTATCTATCCATGGACTGTTGTATTTATGGTTTAATGACCTCTATATCAGGGATATGCAATTATTGGACCTCCAGCTGTTGCAAAACTACAAGTCCCATCATGCCTCTGCCTCTGGGTGTCATGTTTGCGGCTGTCAGAGTCTTGCTATGCCTCATGGGACTTGTAGTTCTGCAACAGCTGGAGGTACACTCATTGCATATCCCTGCTCTATATGATGGAATATGGACTTTAGTTTGTGTGTGAATTTCACATGACTTTTAAGTGTTTTTATGTTTATTTTTATTGTTGTGGTTATATATATTCTCATTTTGTTGTGTACTCTTTGCTGTGATCATTTGGGGTGTGACTGTATTCTATTGTTCTAGTGTGGCTGTCTGCCTCAAATATTATGGGATGTGTAAGTGTGTTTCCTGTGAAAAAAGAGGGAGGGGGGACTCCTCCAGCAGCCCCCCTGCTGATAAGACTTTTTACTGATGAGAAGTTGAATACACCTGTGTGTCTATTGTGATTGGACAGTTTAACCACTTCAATACCGGGCTTTTATACACACCTCATTACCGGGCCTATTCTGGCACTTCTCTCCTACATGTAAAAATCATTATTCTTTTGCTAGAAAATTACGCAGAACCCCCAAATATTATATATGTTTTTTTAGCAGACACCCTAGGGAATAAAACGACGGTCATTGCAACGTTTTATCTTGCACGGTATTCGCGCAATAATTTTTCAAACGCCCTTTTTTTGGAAAAAAATTGTTTCATGAATTAAAAAATAACAAAACAGTAAAGTTAGCACAATGTTTTTGTATAATGTGAAAGATGATGTTACACCGAGTAAATAGATACCTAACATGTCACGCTTTAAAATTGCGCATACTCATGGAATGGCGCCAAACTTCGGTACTTAAAAATCTCCATAGGCAACGCTTTAATTTTTTTTTACAGGTTACCAGTTTAGATTTACAGAGGACATCTAGATTTGTTGCTGGCACTCTAACGCACGCGGCGATACCTCACATATGTGGGTTAAACGGCGTTCACATATGTCGGCGGGACTTACGCGTGCGTTCGCTACAGGGGGCGTTTTAATTTTATTTTTTATTATTTTATTTATTTTTTTACTTATTTTTTTCTTTTTTTACACTTCTTTTCTAATATATATATATTTTTTTTAACTTTTATTCCTATTACAAGGAATGTAAACATCCCTTGTAATAGGAATGTGTGTGACAGGTACTCTTTATGGAGAGATGCGGGGTCAATAAGACCCTGCATCTCTCCTCCAGGCTGCAAACCATGAGATCGGTGAAAAAAAATTCACCGATCTCATGAATACTGTTGCTTACTAGCCGCAATCGCGGCTTTGTTTACTTACGGGGACCCGGGCGTGACGTCATCACATCGCGCCCGGGTCCTCCGACGGTCATAGAGATGACTGGTGACCATCTGGTCACCAGTCATCTCTATACTTCCTGCCAGCGCCGGACGATTCGTTCTCCGGGCCCCCGATGGCACGGGAGAGCCCGGAGAAGCACCGGATGACGGCGGGGGATGTCCCCTCCCGCCGCCTGTTAGAACGATCAAGTGGCGGAACCGCCGCTATGATCGTTCTTATGCTGCGCAGAAACGCCGGCAGAACAAAAGGATATCTGGATGGATGCCTCTAGCTGCAGGCATCATTCAGATATCCACCCGCAAAGCCCAGGACGTCATTTGACGTCCACCCAGGATGGGAGATCCCATCTGTGGACGTCAAATGACAATGGGCGGGTATTGAAGTGGTTAACTCACCCTGAATCCAAGGGTGGGGGAGTGCCTCTGAGTTATTTGTCGGTTGTAACATGTGCTTTAATAAAGGGAGTCTTCTGGTTTTCACACAACACTGAAGTACGGCTGGTGACTGGGTGGGCTAAAGAGTCTTGGATAGTGCCGGATCTGGACAGAAGAAGCAGTTACGGCAGACATAGTCCTGTTGAGGACGAGGGCTGGTCACTAAGATTATACATTTTCTTTATTTGTTGGGACAGCGCTGGTTATATAAAGTATTATTATACACCTTAAAGGAACACACATCCCTTTTTTATCAGCAGCCGTCTATACAAAGCACAAACACATCGTAGCGCGGAGATCACCTTATTTCAAACATTCTTCCCACTGACCATCGCACTTATATGCTGTACCGTATTTTTCGAACTATAAGGCGCACCGGGTTATAAGGCGCACTATCGTTGAGCGCCTAATAACAGGTTTTTTTTCCCATACATAAGGCGCACCGGGTTATAAGGCGCACGCGGGTATAGAAAATTAATGAATGAATGCACACACCTCTGTCACATGCAAGCGCCAGCTCCGAAATGCCGTCGCATTCCAGTGACATCACCGTGGCTCACGCTGCGCCCCATGCCTCGCTTTCAACAGTGTCACCGTACCAGCTAGTTTCACTGCTATACGGACGGTTCGACATAGAGGGGCAAAGGAGCATTTTACAGCTTACATCTGGTGCGGAAGGACGTTACAGTAGAGACTATTTCCATGATCTACATGCCGGATCTCTACTATTTACATGTAAGTGGATGCTGTAAACCTATCATGTATGTCTGTAATGCTCAATACAACCATACATAAGGCGCACCGCATTATAAGGCGCACTGTCGATTTTTGAGAAAATGAAAGGATTTTAAGTGTGCCTTATAGTCCGAAAAATACGGTAGTTATAGTAATTATTAGCAGGAATTCCCCCCCCCCCCCCAAATAAAAAATCAGAGGCCTTTTTGTCTTTACCCTTCCCCTCCCCCAGTGAAGTATATTGGTTGCGGTCATGTTCATATCATAGTACTGCATCTTTTAGAATGTTCCATGACTTTCACCCTTCAAAAGTCAGAATATTTAACCACTTCCCGCCCGGCCTATTGCCGATTTACGTCCGGGAAGTGGTTATGAAATCCTGACAGGACGTTCGAGAACGTCCTGCAGGATTTCATGCCGCGCGCGCCCGTGGGGGCGTGCAGCAGGGCGATCGGTGATGCGTGGTGTCAGTCTGACACCCTGCATCTCCGATCTCGGTAAAGAGCCTCCGGCGGAGACTCTTTACCACGTGATCAGCCGTGTCCAATCACGACTGATCACGATGTAAACAGGAAGAGCAGTTGATGGCTCTTCCTCACTCGCGTCTGACAGACACGAGTAGAGGAGAGCCAATCGGCGGCTCTCCTGACAGGGGGGGTTCGCGATGATTGTTTATCAGCGCAGCCCCCCCTCGGATCGCCACACAGGACCACCAGGGATGCCCACCCTGGACCACCAGGGTGGGCAAAAAAAAAAAAAAAGCCAGTAAAAAAAAAAAAAAAAAAAGCATTAAAAAAAAGATGCCAGTGCCCACAAATGGGCACTGACTGGCAACCTGGCAAAATCAGTGCTGCCCCACAGTGTCCATCAGTGCCACCCCAGTGTCCATCAGTGCCACCCCACAGTGCCCATCCATGCCCAGTGCCCACCTATCAGTGCCCATCTGTGCCACCCATAAGTATCCATCAGTGCCACCCATAAGTGCAGCCTATGAGTGCCCAGTGCCACCCATGAGTGCCCATCAGTGCCGCCTATGTGTGCCCATCAGTGCCGCCTATGTGTGCCCATCAGTGCCGCCTATGTGTGCCCATCAGTGCCGCCTATGTGTGCCCATCAGTGCCGCCTATGTGTGCCCATCAGTGCCGCCTATGTGTGCCCATCAGTGTCACATACCAGCGCCGCCAATCAGTGCCACCTCATCTGTGCCCGTCAGTACTACCTCAATGATGTCCATCAGTGCCATCTTATCGGTGCCCATTAGTGCCGCCATATCAGTGCCCGTAATTGAAAGAGAAAGTTTATTTACAAAAAAATTAACAGAAAAAAATAAAAACTTAATTTTTTTTCCAAATTTTCAGTCTTTTTTTAGTTGTTGCGCAACAAAAAAAAAAAATCGCAGAGGTGATCAAATACCACCAAAAGAAAGCTCTATTTGTGGGGAAAAAAGGACGCCAACTTTGTTTGGGTACAGTGTAGCATGACCGCGCAATTGCCATTCAAAGTGCGACAGTGCTGAAAGCTGAAAATTGGCTTGGGCGGGAAGCTGCGTAAGTGCCCGGTATGGAAGTGATTAAACAATGGAAAAACCTTCAGATAAACAGAAATAAATTCCGCCAGGAAACTCTTGTCAGGTGGAAATTCGAGGCGACAAGCAGACGGAACATCCGCATAAGAAATCATTTCAAGAGGAAATTATTTTTCAATATGTACAAATTAAACTTAGAATTCTGCAACATCTCAGTACGGATCCGCTCCGTGTGAAAGAGCCCTAAGGGTTGACAAATTTAAAAATACCTGCAATGCCGAAAGTTTGACATTAAAGTGGCCAGCTTGGAGGGGGAGTCAGCAGCTGCAAAAACTGAAACTGCTAACTTTTAAGAAATACATGCTTACTAGATGTTGTGGTGTTAATTAAAATAAGTTTCTCATAATCAGCTAACCTCACATTAGAAATCGCTTGCACTTCAAAAGTGCTGGCAGGAAACACGCTGATGGGGATCAGCAAAATAAGTGTGACGATTCTTCATTATGGTGCTGTGCCTTCAATTTCTAATCAGCAGATGGGTGGGGGGGTGTACCTGATCGAGCCATGTTGCGGCAGCGATGCTGCTATGCGATTTGGCAAGGGGTTCTGGATTACAACACTGGCTGAAGAGAATAATTATTATTTGGCAAGGAAATCACTAGATTTGCATTACCCACTTACCTTTAGCCCTGTAAAGTCATTTCCTCAAGTCCTTTAGTTGCTCTTAAAAGAAGAACAATTGTTCTACAAGGTTATTCCGCTTGTACAACGTGTAAAAATGGGCCTATAGAATACATCAAAAAAGGTCAGAAATCTTTTTCACATTAATGCCGCGTACACACGATCGGACATTCCGTCAACAAAACCGTGGATTTTTTTTCAGACGGAATGTTGGCTCAAACTTGTCTTGCATACACACGGTCACACAAATGTGGTCGGAAATTCCGAAACGTCAAGAACGCGGTAATGTACAACACTGCGACGAGCCGAGAAAAATGAAGTTCAATCATTCTGAGCATGTGTCGAATTGATTCCGAGTGAAAGTAGTTGGATGGATCCGCACAACAGAACCAGGAATATATATATGTGTGTATGTATGTGTATATATTATATATATATATATATATATATATATATATATATATATATATATATATATATATATATATATATATATATATATATATATATATATATATATATATATATATATATATATATATATATATATATATATATATATATATATATATATATATATATATATATTAGTGTAAATAAGTTAAAGGAACATTTTTAGGTGGCTGCCTCTACATGTTTATCCCACCTAGGTGGGATAATAGATGGAATTGAAAAATCTAGTAGAGTTGGCGCCAGCCTAATAAATTCTAATGCCCCGTACACACCATCACTTTATGTGATGAAAAAAAACGACACTTTCTGTGAAGTAAAAAATGACGTTTTTGAAACTTCAATTTTCAAAGACGAAGTTGCCTACACACCATCGTTTTTCTCACAATGTTCTAGCAAAGCGAGGTTACGTTCCACCACGTTTTTCCATTGAAGCTCGCTTCATAAGTAGCTTCTGGGCATGCGCGGATGAAAAAACGTCGTTTTAAACAACATTTTTGCTACACACGGTCAATTTCTGTGAAGTAAAAGTTGACGTTTTGAAAAACGACACATAAAATTGAAGCATGCTTCAATTTTTTTTGGTAGTTTTTTAGAAGACATAAAACGACGTTTTCCCCCACACATGGTCAATTAAAGTGACGTTTTTAAAAACGTCATTTTTTTTCATCACATAAAACGACCGTGTGTTTGCGGCATTATAGTGTGAGTGTGCTTTCCAAATACATGCTCTAAAATGACCATAAATATGGAAAAATGTATAAATATAAAATAGCAATAGGAATAAAAAGTAATGAGAGATTAAATAAAAATAAATACAAAAAAGTGCACGTGAATTGTGCTATAAATAAAAACAGTCCATGTGCAACTGTGTACTCTTTAACCACTTAAGGACCGCCTCCTGCACATATACGTCGGCAGAATGGCACGGCTGGGCACATGCACGTACGTCCTGTACTAGTACCCAGCCGTGGGGCGCTCCTGCGACCCGGTCCGAAGCTCCGTGAACGGGATCGCGGGACCCGATCGCCGCTGGAGTGCGGCGATCGGTCCCCGGAGCTGAAGAACGGGAAGAGCCGTGTGTAAACACGGCTTCCCCGTTCTTCACTGTGGCGGCTGCATCGATCGTGTGATCCCTTTTATAGGGAGACACGATCGATGACGTCAGACCTACAGCCACACCCCCCTACAGTTGTAAACACACACTAGGTGAAACGAAACTCCTTCAGCGCCCCCTGTGGTTAACTCCCAAACTGCAACTGTCATTTTCACAATAAACAATGCAATTTAAATGCATTTTTTGCTGTGAAAATGACAATGGTCCCAAAAATGTGTCAAAATTGTCCGAAGTGTCCGCCATAATGTCGCAGTCACGAAAAAAATCGCTGATCGCCGCCATAAGTAGTAAAAAAAAAAAAAATAATTATAAAAATGCAATAAAACTATCCCCTATTTTGTAAACGCTATAAATTTTGCGCAAACCAACCGATAAACGCTTATTGCGATTTTTTTTTACCAAAAATAGGTAGAAGAATACGTATCGGCCTAAACTGAGGAAAAAAAACGTTTTTTTATATATTTTTGGGGGATATTTATTATAGCAAAAAGTAAAAAATATTGCATTTTTTTCAAAATTGTCGCTCTATTTTTGTTTCTAGCGCAAAAAATAAAACCGCAGAGGTGATCAAATACCACCAAAAGAAAGCTCTATTTGTGGGAAAAAAAGGACGCCAATTTTGTTTGAGAGCCACTTCGCACGACCGCGCAATTGTCTGTTAAAGCGACGCAGTGCCCAATTGCAAAAAACCCTTGGGTCATTTAGCAGCATATTGGTCCGGTCCTTAAGTGGTTAAAGAAGTGCTGGAGTTTGCATAGTAAAAAGTGCTTTGTGCCAAATTCAAACGCTGTTGACGTGTTCCACACAGTGACCCCTCCTGCTGTGCTCCTATGTGGCCCGCACTCACCAGATCCTCCACCCCCTCTTGGGGTGGAGCACTTTCACAGTGTATGACCGGTTTCGTCATCCGACGTCATCTGGAGCGCTCCAGATGACGAAACCGGTCGAGCACCGGTGCGATACGAATTCAGTCATACAGTTTGTATGGCGGACATCGCATTTTTGCGCCAAAATGATGCAGGGCCCTTTTTGTGGTCCGCACTGGAATCGGATCGCTTGGGTGTTCACATCCAGGCGATCTGATTCTTGCACCATTTGACAGTTCGCACTGTGATAAGCGAACCGATCTGGCAGTGTCATTAACTTTCTATTGACACCTGCAAGTGGTTCGCATAGGGCAGTTTAAACTGTCTGCAGGTCCAATGCGATATGGGAACCAGGACTGGAATTGCACTGGTTCCTGCATTGCACTAGTGTGAATGAATCGTGTGTCAATAAACAAAAGCATGCCGTAGTTGTGTCGTTTACCTTTAAACTTTTGTACACAGAATTGTATTGCCAAGGTAAATTAATGCAAATCACCCCAATTCCTGCACCTTCACCCCTCAGATCAGTCCCAATTCCTGTATCTTCACCCCTCAGTTTACCCCAATTCCTGCACCTTCACACCTCAGATCAACCCCAATTCCTGCACCTTCACCCCCAGATCAGTCCCAATTCCTGTACCTTCGCCCCTCAGATCTGCCCAATTCCTGCACCTTCACACCTCAGATCAACCCCAATTCCTACACCGTCACCCCCAGATCAGTCCCAATTCCTGTACCTTCGCCCCTCAGATCTGCCCAATTCCTGCACCTTCACACCTCAGATCAACCCCAATTCCTACACCGTCACCCCTCAGATCAGTCCCAATTCCTGTATCTTCACCCCTCAGATCACCCCAATTCCTACACCTTCACCCCCAGATCAGTCCCAATTCCTGTATCTTCACCCCTCAGATCACCCCAATTCCTGCACCTTCACACCTCAGATCTTCCAAATTCCTGCACCTTCACACCCCAATTCCTGCACCTTCACACCCCAGATCACCCCAATTCCTGCACCTTCACACCCAAGATCACCCCAATTCCTGAACCTTCACACCCAAGATGACCCCAATTCCTGAACCTTCACACCCCAGGTCACCCCAATTCCTGAACCTTCACACCCCAGGTCACCCCAATTCCT
The DNA here is from genome assembly GCF_905171775.1 of Rana temporaria. Lineage (NCBI taxonomy): Eukaryota > Metazoa > Chordata > Amphibia > Anura > Ranidae > Rana > Rana temporaria. The sequence continues at coordinate 521,059,263 of NC_053490.1, forward strand.
GAACCGTCACACCTCAGATCAGCCCCCAATTCCTGAACATTCACACCCCAGATCACCCCAATTCCTGCACCTTCACACCCCAGATCACCCCAATTCCTGCACCTTCACATCTCAGATCACCCCAATTTCTGCACCTTCACACCCCAGATCACCCCAATTCCTGTACCTTCACCCCTCAGATCAACCCCAATTCCTGCACCTTCACCCCTCAGATCACCCCAATTCCTGCACCTTCACCCCCCAGATCAGTCCTAATTCCTGCGCCTTCACACCCCAGATCACCCCAATTCCTGCATCTTCACACCTCAGATCAACCCCAATTCCTGCACCTTCACCCCTCAGATCAGTCCCAATTCCTGTATCTTCACCCCTCAGTTTACCCCAATTCCTGCACCTTCACACCTCAGATCAACCCCAATTCCTGCACCTTCACCCCCAGATCAGTCCCAATTCCTGTACCTTCGCCCCTCAGATCTGCCCAATTCCTGCACCTTCACACCTCAGATCAACCCCAATTCCTACACCGTCACCCCCAGATCAGTCCCAATTCCTGTACCTTCGCCCCTCAGATCTGCCCAATTCCTGCACCTTCACACCTCAGATCAACCCCAATTCCTACACCGTCACCCCTCAGATCAGTCCCAATTCCTGTATCTTCACCCCTCAGATCACCCCAATTCCTACACCTTCACCCCCAGATCAGTCCCAATTCCTGTATCTTCACCCCTCAGATCACCCCAATTCCTGCACCTTCACACCTCAGATCTTCCAAATTCCTGCACCTTCACACCCCAATTCCTGCACCTTCACACCCCAGATCACCCCAATTCCTGCACCTTCACACCCAAGATCACCCCAATTCCTGAACCTTCACACCCAAGATGACCCCAATTCCTGAACCTTCACACCCCAGGTCACCCCAATTCCTGAACCTTCACACCCCAGGTCACCCCAATTCCTGAACCGTCACACCTCAGATCAGCCCCCAATTCCTGAACATTCACACCCCAGATCACCCCAATTCCTGCACCTTCACACCCCAGATCACCCCAATTCCTGCACCTTCACATCTCAGATCACCCCAATTTCTGCACCTTCACACCCCAGATCACCCCAATTCCTGTACCTTCACCCCTCAGATCAACCCCAATTCCTGCACCTTCACCCCTCAGATCACCCCAATTCCTGCACCTTCACCCCCCAGATCAGTCCTAATTCCTGCGCCTTCACACCCCAGATCACCCCAATTCCTGCATCTTCACACCTCAGATCAACCCCAATTCCTACACCTTCACCCCTCAGATCAGTCCCAATTCCTGTATCTTCACCCCTCAGATTACCCCAATTCCTGCACCTTCACACCTAAGATCACCCCAATTCCTGCACCTTCACACCTCAGATCACCCCAATTCCTGCACCTTCACATCTCAGATCACCCCAATTCCTGCACCTTCACACCCCAGATCACCCCAATTCCTGCACCTTCATACCCCAGATCACCCCAATTCCTGCACCTTCACACCTCAGATCAGCCCCAATTTCTGCACCTCCACACCTCAGATCACCCCAGTTCCTGCACCTTCGCACCTCAGATCACCCCCAATTCCTGCACTTTCAGACCTCAGATCACCCCCAATTCCTGCACTTTCAGACCTCAGATCACCCCCCAATTCCTCCACCTTTACACCTCAGATCAACCTTGCAATGCCTGCATCTTCAGACTTTAGTTGAGCCCCAATTCCTGCACATTCATACCTCTGATCAGACCAGATTCCTATATTTTCACACCTCAGATCACCCCCAGTTCCTGAACTCTCTAACCTCATATGAGCCCCAAATCCTGCATCTTCAGACCTCAAACCAGCCTCAAAAACATGCATGTAATTTAGGCCCCAAATCAGCCACTTCACGTGTTGTCTCCCTACGACAGGAAGAGTGTTACTTGCAGGATCACTAGATTGAAACAAAAAAAAAAAACTGTCAATGCGAGTGGAGGCAAAGCGATACACAGCTCTTCCTGTTTACACCATGATCAGCTGTGATTGGACACAGCTGATGACGTGGTAAAGAGCCTACGCCAGAGGCTCTTTACCTAGATTGTCGATGCAGTGTGTCAGACCGACACGCCGTGCCCCTGGGGGCGCTTGTTCGTAGCTTATCCAGCTGGACGTTATAGGACGCCCAGTCAGGATAACTGAACCACTTCCCGGACGTTATTCTGGTTTAGACCGGGCAGAAAGTGGTTAAACACCAAAAGAAAGCTCTATTTGTGTGAATTTTTTTTTATAAAAATGTCATATGGGTACAGTGCTCCATGACCTCGCAATTGTCATTCAAAGTGTGACAGCTGAAAATTGGCCTGGGCAGGAAGGGGGGTAAAAATGCCCAGTAAGCAAGCGGTTAAACTGTTCTTGTGGGCACCAAAATTTGGAAGCAAACATTATTAAAAAAAGTGTATCCAAACACAAGGACAAAAAAAAAAAAAAAACATAACAGTCCTCACGTGGTGGATGCACTCTTTTTTTTTTAGGCTTTTGTTTCAATCTAGTCATCCTGCCAGTAACACTTCCTGTCGTAGGGTGACAACACTCAATCATGTACTGTATTCAGGGCCACCATCAGGGGGGTACAGGCATTACTCCTGTAAGGGGCACGATGGTCCCCAGCTGGCCCCCCTCCTGTTTTTTTTTTTTTTTGTGCATTACATCTGTAAGGGGCCCGATAGTCCCCAGCAGGGCCGCCATCAGGGGGGTACAGGCATTACACCTGTAAGGGGCCCGGCTGGCCCCCCTCCCATTTTTTTTTTACTTATTTATTTGCATCACACCTGTAAGGAGCCAGATGGTTCCCAGGGCCCCTTACAAGCCCGGCTGGCCCCCCTTCCCATATTTTTTTTTCTTTTTTTTAAATTTTTTTAATTCATTTTTAATTTAAATTTTTTTGCATTACACCTGTAAGGGGCCCAATGATCCCCCAAGGCCCCTTACAAGCTCGGCTGGCCCCCCTCCCTGTTTTTTTTTTTTTTATTTGATTTTTTTATTAATTTTTAATTTTTTTTTTTTTTGCATTACACCTGTAAGGGGCTCAATGATCCCCCAAGGCCCCTTACAGGCCCAGCTGGCCCCCCTCCCGTTTTTTTTTTGCATTACACCTGTAAGGGGCCCAATGATCCCCAATGCCCCTTAAAGGCCCGGTAGACCACCCTCCCGGGTTTTTTTTAAAATTATTTTTATTTGCATTACACTTGTAAGGGGCACGATGGTCTCCCCCCCCCCCCCTTTATTATCTTGCGTCAGGAGAGAAGAGATTAATTACACTTGTTTCCCCCCCCCCCCCATCAGCACACAAACCCCCCCCCCCCCCCCCCCCCGGTTCTCTACTCCTAAAGCTGTGCAAGGGGCCCCAAAATTTGTGATGGCTGCCCTGCCTGTATTTATGGAGGAGCGTCACTATCACTTTAGTACAGGAACTACTACAGAACTACTCCCTCCTCATCTCCTTCCGGCACATTGTGGGCTTTGCTTGCACACGTCTCCCCACTTACACGATTCTAATAAATAAAGAATTACCTGAGACTCTGTAAAAATAAAGAGATCCCGATGATTTTCCAATTGGATTTGTGACCTCACAGATATAAAGTCCGTTTGGAAAGTTTTTATTAGATAACGTTTTTTTATTTCCCAGCTCCAACGTTACACCGGAATCAAACGTATCCTTCCTGCATTGAAATCAAACAAACAACCAACATGAATGCACTTCAAGGAAACCGGATATGAATCAAATGCTGGAGGAAAATTACAGCAATACAAATTTATTATACATTTTCATTCTATGAAATTTCCAGCTAGAACGCAGACACTGTCACTAAAACAAGTAAAAATGATACACACCTATATTCGCCGACCGGTAGCTGCCAATATTTCCTGCTAAACGCCAAACTGTCACCTGCGAAAAAAGATGTGGCCTTGCTGGTCTTTATCAGTCCCTTGGGCCACTATTCCTCTCATTGACACCAATGATGGGACACTATTCCTTCCACTGACACCAATGATGGGACACTATTCCTTCCACTGACACCAATGATGGGACACTATTCCTCCCACTGACACCAATGATAGGTCACTATTCCTCCCACTGACACCAACGATGGGTCACTATTCCTCCCACAGACACCAATGATGGGCCACTATCCTTCCCACAGACACCAATAATGGGCCACTATTCCTCCCACAGACACCAATGATAGGTCACTATTCCTCCCACTGACACCAATGATGGGTCACTATTCCTCCCACTGACACCAACGATGGGTCACTATTCCTCCCACAGACACCAATGATGGGCCACTATCCTTCCCACAGACACCAATAATGGGCCACTATTCCTCCCACAGACACCAATGATGGGCCACTATCCTTCCCACAGACACCAATAATGGGCCACTATTCCTCCCACAGACACCAATGATGGGCCACTATTCCACCCACAGACACCAATGATGAGGCCACTATTCCTCCCACTGACACCAATGATAGGTCACGATTCCTCCCACTGACACCAATGATGGGTCACTATTCCTCCCACAGACACCAATGATGGGTCACTATTCCTCCCACTGACACCAATGATGGGTCACTATTCCTCCCACTGACACCAATGATGGGTCACTATTCCTCCCACTGACACCAATGATGGGTCACTATTCCTCCCACTGACACCAATGATGGGTCACTATTCCTTCCACTAACACCAACGACGGGTCACTATTCCTCCCACTGACACCAATGATGGGCCACTATCCTTCCCACAGACACCAATGATGGGCCACTATCCTTTCCACAGACACCAATGATGGGCCACTATTCCTCCCACAGACACCAATGATGGGCCACTATTCCTCCCACTGACACCAATGATAGGTCACTATTCCTTCTTCTTCCACTGACATCAATGATGGTGCACTATTCCTCTCACTGACACCAACAATTGGACACTATTCCCTCCACTGACACCAATGATGGGCCATTATTCCTTCACTGACATCAATCCATGGGGCACCATTCCTTAGCCTACTAACCACAGGTACCGTGTAATTTTTACACCCACTGACCACCAAGGCATTTCAGTTCCACCAACATTGGAGCATTTTCTACTCCAATTGGCCACAGTCCAGACCCCTTAAAGTCTGAAGGACAGTAAACTGACACTGTATAAAAAGTTTGGAGACCCTTGCCCTAGACCAGTGGTTCCAAACTTCAGCCCTCACGTGTCTCCAACAGGTCATGTTTTCAGGATCTTGTTGGTTCCAAATATTTAATGGTATTTGGTACCTTTCCCTGATCTGTCATTGCCCTGCCCCAGCTTCAATGGATAAACATGTCATATCAGCTCTGTGCAATTCCTCTGGAATGAATCACTTTTTCCCTCATTGAACAAGAATGTAGAATAATAAATTAATGTGTTAGCAGAATTTATAAGCCTAAGATAAGCAGCTTCCCCTGTGCCAGCTTTGCCCTATGTTCACCCTCCTGCATTTGCATTTACCAAAAAAAAAAAAAAAAAAAATAATGTCTTTTCTTTCAGCCCTGAAATATTTTTATTTTCTGCCTGTTTTACTTAGAAGAAAAATCTAAAAACGAAGGGCCAGATTCTCGTAGATCGGCGTATCTTTGTTCCGGCGTAGCGTATCCTATTTACATTACGCCTCCGCAACTTAGACGGTGCAAGTGCTGTATTCTTAAAGCGCTTGCTCCGTAAGTTGCAGCGGCGTAGCGTAAATAGGCCGGCGTAAGCCCGCCTAATTCAAATGTGGAACAGGGGGGTGTGTTTTATGTAAATAACTTGTGACCCAACGTGATTGACGTTTTCCACGAACGGCGCATGCGCCGTCCGTGGAATATCCCAGTGTGCATTGCTCCAAAGCACGCCGCAAGGACGTATTGGTTTCGACGTGAACGTAAATGACGTCCAGCCCCATTCACGGACGACTTACGCAAACGACGTAAAATTTGCAAAATTCGACGCGGGAACGACGTCCATACTTAACATTGGTACGCCTCATATAGCAGGGGTAACTTTACGCTGGGAAAAGCCTAACGTAAACGGCGTATCTGTACTGCGTCGGCCGGGCGTACGTTCGTGAATTCGCGTATCTAGCTGATTTACATATTTTTAGCGGCCAGCGTAAATATGCAGTTAAGATCCGACGGCGTAAGAGACTTACGCCGGTCGGATCTAATAGAAATCTATGCGCAACCGATTCTATGAATCAGGCACATAGATACGACGGCTCAGACTCAGAGATATGACGGCGTATCTGGAGATACGCCGTTGTATCTCCTTTGAGAATCTGGGCCTTAGTCTGCCTTCTACATTTATTTCCCCCCCTCCAAACTTTCTAAACTCATTGAAGGCAAAAAAAAAAAGTTATTGTAGCCACATCAGCCCCGGACCATTTTGCTGGCCGAAGACCAGAGCATTTTTTGCGAATTGGGAACTGCAACGCTTTAACTGACAATTGCGCTCCCAAACAAAATTGAGGTAATTTTTTCCCCCACAAATAGAGCTTTCTTTTGGTGGTATTTGATCACCTCTGCGGTTTTTATTTTTTGCGCTATAAAACAAAAAAATGTGTAAATTTTGCTGAGCAATATTTTTAACTTTTTGCTATAAATATCCCCCAAAAATATATAAAAAAAAAATAATTTTTGCTCAGTTTAGGCCGATACGTATTCTTTCTTTACCAAAATCGCAATAAGCGTATATTGATTGGTTTGTGCAAAAGTTTTTGGCCCAGATTCATAGAGAGCAAGGCGCACATTACGCCGCCGTAGGGCAAACACTGTACGCTACGCCAACGTAGCGTGGAGAGGCAAGCATTGCATTCAGCAAGCCAGTGCTCCCAACGCTGCGCCAGCGTAGGTTTCGAAGTCGCACGCCGGTGTAGGTTGAAGTGGGCGTGAACCCATGTAAATGAGGCGTGACCCCATGCAAATGATGGGCCGAGCGCCAGACAGGTACGTATCACAAACTGCGCATGCACCGTGACATGGACGCAAGCACAGCACCCCCCCATGCGCCTGCTCACAACCACGCCGGCACAACTGCCCAAGCTACGCCGGATCACTGCGTACGCAGCGAACATAACGTACGCCCAGCCAGACACACGTCCAACGCACAATACGCCGGCTTGTGTTCCCTGGTGTAGACCTGTGCATGTCTGTTGCCGGGTTGCACCTCCTTTATGGGGAATAACTTTACGCCGGACGTACAACTTACGCGCATCTCGTGTAGAATGCGCTGGGCACACGCACGTTCGTGAATCGCCGTATTTCCCTCATTTGCATGTTTGAATGGCTAATCAATGGGAGCGCCACCATGCTCCCAGCCTAAATGTGCGCCCACCCTAGGCCGGCGTGTGCAAGCTATTCTAGAATTATTTTATTTTCTATTGAAAAAAAAAAAATTGTACCTTTACAACCCCTTTAACCACTTAAGCCCCGGACCTTTAGGCAGCTAAATGCCCAGACCGGGTTTTGCGATTCGTCACTGCGTCGCTTTAACTGACAATTGCGCAGTCGTGCGACGTGGCTCCCAAACAAAATTGGCGTCCTTTTTTCCCCATAAATAGAGCTTTCTTTTGGTGGTATTTGATCACCTCTGCGGTTTTTATTTTTTGCGCTATAAACAAAAATAGAGCGACAATTTTGAAAAAAAAAATTCAATATTTTTTACTTTTTGCTATAATAAATATCCCCCAAAAACATATATAAAACATTTTTTTCCCCTCAGGTTTAGGCCGATACGTATTCTTCTACCCATTTTTGGTAAAAAAAAAATCGCAATAAGCGTTTATCGATTGGTTTGCGCAAATTTTATAGCGTTTACAAAATAGGGGATAGTTTTATTGCATTTTTATTATTACTAATGGCGGAGATCAGCGATTTTTTTCGTGACTGCGACATTATGGCGGACACTTCGGACAATTTTGACACATTTTTGGGACCATTGTCATTTTCACAGCAAAAAATGCATTTAAATTGCATTCTTTATTGTGGAAATGACAGTTGCAGTTTTGGAGTTAACCACAGGGGGCGCTGTAGGAGTTATGCTGCACCTAGTGTTTGTTTACAACTGTAGGGGGGTGTGGCTGTAGGTCTGACGTCTTCGATTGTGATTCCCTATAAAAGGGATGAAACGATCGATGCGCCGCCACAGTGAAGAACAGGGAAGCCGTATTTACACACGGCTCTCCCCGTTCCTCAGCTCCGGGGAGCGATCGCGAGGGAGCGGCTAGAAACGAATAGCCGCGCCCTCATCCCAGATCGCTCCCTGAGGCTTACCGACCTCCGCATGTACCGGGGGGGGGGGGGGTCCTGATCGGACCCCCGACCCGCGGAAAGGCAGCGACGTGCGGGCACGTCGTTCTGCCTGCCCGTGCCATTTTGCCGACGTATATGTACATGCGGCGGTTGCTAAGCGGTTAAGAGCTAAATTGCGAAAAAAGGACCACCAAGGTAGTATTCTCAGGAATACCGCCGGTACATCGAGCCACACCAGAAAGCCAGAGGGAGATTAGGAAAGTAAACATGTGGCTGAGGAGCTGGTGTAGTAAGAAGGGGTTTGGGTTCCTGGAGGACTGGGCCGACTTCTCAGTCGATCGCCAATACTATAGAAGGAACCTAAATGAGGAGGGTACAGATGTGCTGGGGGTGAAGGTGGCGGAAAAGTTAGAGCTAGTCAGCGCAGAGCATATTCCAGAGGGTAGTGTTGGGGGCATTAGCGGTAGGTTAACTAAAGCACATAAACCCAAGGTAAGTATAGTAACAAGTCCTAGTTGAAATCTCAGAACACCCAATAAGAGGATAGTATGCGACCGGTCTAAACTACATAGCATGTTCACCAATGCCAGGAGCCTGGCGGACAAGATGGGTAAAATAGAGATACTGTTGTACGAGGAGGATTTGGATTTTGTGGGAATTTCGGAAACCTGGTTCAAACAGCTCTCATGATTGGCTGGCAGCCATTCAAGGGTATACCCTTTATTGCAGAGATAGAGGGCCAGATCCACAAAAGGGATATGCCGGCGTATCTACTGATACGCCGTCGTATCCCTGTTTCTATCTATGCGACTGATTCACAGAATAAGTTACGCATAGATAGCCTTAAGATCCGGCAGGTGTAATTGTTTTACACTGCCGGATCTTAGGATGCAGTACCGCGGCCGCCGCTGGGGGGAGTTTGCGTCGTAATCCAGCGTCGGGTATGCAAATGAGGAGTTACCTTCGATCCTCAAAGCTTTTTCGCGTTCGCTACGTCGCCGCTACGTTAGTTTCCCGTCGCTTAGTTACACTTTTGTGAGGCAGCCCTACTTTTACACAGCAGGCGTTCTGCTGTGTAAAGTATGGCCGTCCTTCCCGCGTCGAATTTTAAAATTTTACGTCGTTTGCGTAAGCCGTACGGGAATACGGAAATACGCTACGTGACGTCATGTCACGCAATGCACATCGGGAAAAAAGCGTCGGGAGCATGCGCAGTACGTCCGGCGCGGGAGCGCGCCTAATTTACATGGGACTCGCCCCATTTGAATTGGCCCGCCTTGCGCCGGACGGATTTGAGTTACACCGCCGCAAATTTCCAGGTAAGTGTTTTGTGGATCGGTACCTAACTTAGGAAATTTGCGGCAGTGTAACTTAAATCTAAAAAGTTACGTTGCGCTGCCGGGCTGTGGATCTGGCCCCGAGAGGGTAAAAAAGGGGGTCTCACCAAGGCAGGGGTCTCCAAACTTTTCAAACAAAGGGCCAGTTTATTGGCCTTCAGACTTTAGAAGGGCCGGATTGTGGTCAGCTTGGGCAGAAAATGTCCCGAGCCCAGCATCAGTGAGAATAAATAGGGCTCAGGGTTCGTGATCAGTAGTAGGAGTAGTGCCGTCATTAGTATGAGGAATAGTATCCCATCATTGGTATCAGTGGAAGAAATAATGCCTCCTTGTTGGTGTCAGTGGGAGGAATAGTACCCCAAGGGCCGGATAAAGGCTAGTAAAGGGCCGCATCTGGCCCCCGAGCCGCAGTTTGGAGACCACTGCACTAAGGGAACTAGGGAGGAGGTAGAATCCTTATGGGTGGAGCTCCAAAGGGATGAAGCTAAGGGGAAAATACTGGGGGTACGCTATAGGCCCCCTAAGCTGAGGGAGGAGGGGGGTGAGGGATCTCCTATCACAATTTGGATTAGCAGCAAGGATGGGAAGTGATATAATAGGGGATTTGAATTTTCCAGACAGACTGGGAGGAGGGAACCACGCATTCATCAAAGGCTTGCCAGTTCCTAAATGTCTTGCAGGACAATTTCATGGTTCAGATGGTAGAAGCACCAACTAGGAATAAAGCATTACTGGATTTACTGATTACCAACAATACAGACCTGATCACAGATGTGGAAATACGGGGCAATTTAGGAAACAGTGGCCCGGGTTCAGAGAGCAATTGCACCTGCGTAACCATACGTACGCAGTTTACGTCGTTTGCGTACGGCAGTTTTTGCGCAAGGCTGCCCCTGCTATTAGCAGGGGCAGCTAATGTTACGTATACCCATCGTTCCCGCGTCACGAAATTTGAATTTCACGTCGTTTGCGTAAGTGATTCGTGAATGGCGCTGGACACCATTCACGTTCACTTGGAAGCAAATGACGTCCTTGCGACGTCATTTGCCGCAATGCACGTCGGGAAAGTTTCCCGACGGAGCATGCGCTCTACGCTCGGCGCGGGAGCGCGCCTAATTTAAATGATTCCAGCCCCCTACAGGATCATTTAAATTGCGCGCGCTTACGCCGGGCATTTTGCCGGAGCGCCCACGCAATTTACGGAGCTACTGCTCCGTGAATCGCGGGTAGTGCAGAAAATTTGCGGGGGCGCAGGGCAAAAACGTTGCCCTGCGCCTCAGTAAAAAATGCGCAAATGAACCTGAAACTACCCCAGTGATCACAGGTCAATTGGCTTCAGTATAAATCACACAAATAGGAAACATAAGGGGAATACAAAGACACTGAATTTCAAATTTTTGCACTTTTTTGCTTGTCGGTGTCCAATCCTCCAGTGGGCAGCAGTATAACTCAAAGTGTTAAGATTGCCTGCGTCCCCCAAAGTACTAGAAAGAATTTCTACAATTTTAATTACAAATACAATTTTTGCCTAAAAAGTGCAGGGAGCCTGAGACCTCAGGTACCGGGGAGGGACACCGACGCCTAGTTCTAAGGTAAGTATATCATAATGAGCTAGTATGTGGTGCATACTAGCTTATTATGCCTTTTTCCTTAAAGGTGTAAAAAAAAAAAAAAAAAAGCAGCGGGTATGCAACCGCTTTAAGAATATGAAAATATTTAAAAAGTCAGTAGTCTGGTCACAGTTTCAAAGACAAAAACTAAAAAAAAAAAAAAAAAAAAAAACAGTACAATAACAAAAATGCAACCAATAGTTTAATAGTTGTTTTCCCACCTTCTCCATGTGAAGTTGGTAGCGGGTGGACTTGAGTCTTCTAAACATATAAACTGGACAGCCCCATTGTCTAATGTCCTCACCTCCACTCGTACAGAATCTGGTGAATCTAAAAAATAAAAACAAGGGCTCTTAGGGTGGTCATACACAGCCTGATAGATGGCAAGTGATGCAACGTGTTCAAGCATCACCTGATATATGTCTGGCTGTGAGAGGATGCAATTGGCATTAGTAAATATGTTGTCGCCGCCTTGGAGGCGGGCATTTTGTTGGTTATAAGCGACCGGGACTAACAATGTTTACTCATTACAGTGTGTTACGTAGAGTATACGCCGGCAGTGTTTGGACAAACTGATGCTGGAGAGTAACCGGAAGCGATTGGAGATTTTGAGTTGCCTGTTTTGACAGAACACCATCAGTGGCAGATTTGTTTTTAGCTGGAAAGGCCGAGATCATTTTTTTTTTTTTTCGATGGGAGAGAGATGTGGGGTCTTCTAGACCCCACATTGTCGGTCCCACTTTGGAAAAGGTTCCTGCACTACTTTGATCTGATTTCAGCTCATTGAATATCATTGAAGTCTTATCCAAGACTTGTGCTCAGAGGCCATGTTAGCAGTGCAAAATATATTGAATACAAACAAAAAAAAACCCAAGCCAAGCCCATACCAGACCCATGTTTGCACTCATCTCAAGTCGGATCACGTTCATTAAAGTCTGACCGATGTTGTAGGGTAAAGTTGGATCGGAGGTCGAAGGACGTTCATGTCGGGGCAGTGTGAACCTGGCCTAATTAAAGCGGAGTTCCACCCAAAAATTGAACTTCCGCTTTTCGGAACCCTCCCCCCCCTCCAGTGTCACATACACTTTAGGGCATAGACTCCCATGGGAGTGACGCCACTAATCCCCCCCCACCCTCGCTGTCTCCTGGGAAACACACTGGCAGGACCATTGAGGGTGCTCCGCGCTACTCGCGCATGCACAGTAGGGAACCGGGCAGTGAAGCGCCAACACTTCACTTCCTGATTCCCTCACCAAGGATGGCGGCGGGGGCAGCCGAGAGACGAGCGATTGCTCTGCCTCGGCTGCCGACATCGCGGGCGTGCTGGACAGGTAAGTGTCCATTTTTTAAAAGTCAGCAGCTGCAGTATTTGTAGCTGCGGACTTTTAAAAAAAAAATTGGGTGGACCTCCGCTTTAAAGAGTCTTGGTTCACACTAACCCGACTCCAAAGTTGTGCAACTTTGATGTGACTTTTTTACCCTCTGTGGCATTAAAGTTGTATCAAAGTTGTACCAAAGTAGTGTAGGAACCTTCTCCAAAGTTGGACAGGATTGTGTAGTATCAGTTAAGACAGATCTCATAGGGAAACATTGAACATTGAATTTCACATGTTATCCGACTTGGAGGTCGCATCACAGTGAACCCGAGCATTAGGCCACTTTCACAATACCGCGACTTCAAAGTTGCGTGATTTTGCCGCGATTTCATGGAATGCCTGTGTAACTCGCATCAAAGTAGGACCAAAGTGGTGCAGGGGCTACTTTGAAGTCAGCATGACTTGAAGTCGTACCAATATGAATGGTTGTCATTGGAAATCATGGGGAACTACTTGTCATGCGACATTGCAGTCCCAAGTCGCAGGACAAGTCGTACAAGTGTGAAAGGAGCCTGTTTCAACACATCCAAAAACAAAAAGTGAAGACCTACAAACGTAACCACAATTAAATCACATACAAACACCCATTTCTTATGACGAGTGGATAAATGCCGTTTAGTGTTCTACTGACCTAATTTTCATCCCATACTCCAGCGATGTACTACTTTCACTTATAAATCCTCCCCTTCTAGTAGATAAGCATTTAAAAGAGGAAGTAAACCCACTTGTAAAAAATAAATAAAAAAATACTAGCTCATTATGTAAAACTCACCTCAGATCGAAGCCCCCGCATTCGTCCTGGTTCACCGCTCGGGCGGCCGGCATCTCTCCCAGCTGTTACTTCCGGGAGCCGCCATCACAGGAGCCGACAGTCAAGGCACAGCCTCCATCAGGATCGCCATTGCTAAAGTGCGTCTGCGCCGTAGAGGTCGACGCCCGTGATTTTTGTAAATATCTCCTAAACCGTGGAGGTTTAGGAGATATTTCAATCACCTACATTTAAGCCTTAATCTAGGCTTACCTGTAGGTTTAAGTAGTTGTAAAGGGTTTACAACCACTTTAAAGCGGGAGTTCGCCCGAAAAACTATTTTTAACATTAGATTGATGCTCATTTTGTAAAGGGGAATCGGGTATTTTTTTTTAAATCGAAGCAGTACTTTCCGTTTTAGAGATAGATCTTCTTCGCCGCTTCCGGGTATGGTCTTCGGGACTGGGCGTTCCTATTTGATTGAAAGGCTTCCGACGGTCGCATACATCGTGTCACGAGTAGCCGAAAGAAGCCGAACGTCGGTGCGCAGGCGCCGTATAGACGCACCGACGTTCGGCTTCTTTCGGCTACTCGTGACGCGATGTATGCGATCGTCGGAAGCCTGTCAATCAAATAGGAACGCCCAGTCCTGCAGCCCATACCCGGAAGCGGCGGAGAAGATCTCTCTAAAACGGCAAGTACAGCTTCGATTTTTAAAAAAAACATTCCCCTTGACAAAATGAGCCTCAATCTAATGTTAAAAATTACGTTTTTTGGTGAACCTCCACTTTAACCACCAGTAAAGATGCAAATAATGAGGCCTTCAAAGATCAAGCCACAGCACAAAGTCGTACATGCATACCTTCCATAGACCTGAGGCTTTCAAACCAATAACACATGATGGACCCTTCCGGAAACTAAGGCTGCCCAGTGCATACAATGATGAAATAATACGTTAAATGGGGTCCTCGTTATTTGAACGGCACACTTTTTCAAAGAATATTTGGGGGCAGATTCAGAAAGATCGGCGTAACTTTCTGCGGGCGTAGCGCATCTCATATACGCTACGCCGCCGTAACTTAGAGAGGCGAGTACCGTATTCAGAAAGAACTTGCGCCCTAAGTTACGGCGGCGTAGCGTAAATGGGCTGGCGTAAGCCCGCATAATTCAAATTATCAAGGCAGTGGGCGTGTTGTATTACAATGAGCCGTGACCCCATGTAAATGAGGGGTTGAACGAACCGCGCATGCGCGTGCATGCTCAGAATCACGTCGCAAATACTCCCTAAGATACGTCGGCTCGATGCTTTGTCGACGTGAACGTAACCTACGCCCATCCCCATTCACGTACGACTTACGCAAACGACGTAAAATACGACGCTGTTCTGACGTTTCCGACGTCCATACCTTAAAATGACTTACCCCTGCTTTATGAGGGCTAAACTTACGCCTTACGTAAACGGCGTAGCTAAATCTGACAGGCGCAAGTACGTTTTTGAATCAGCGTAAGCGCCCCTAGCAGCCAGCGTAAATATGCACCCAAGATACGACGGCGTGAGACTTACGTCAGTCGTATCTTGGACAAGTTCTGGCGTATCCGATTATTTGAATCAGGCGCCGAGATACGACGCGTCTCTCTCTCAATTTTTATTTTATTTTATTTTATTTTTTTATATATATATATATATATATATATATATATATATATATATATATATAGCACCCAGTGAGAACCACCATGTCAACGTCCTCCAATAAATCGCAGTCCAGCAATAGGTTGGGAAGTAGCAGGAGTCCAAATCAACATAAGCATGTTCTGCTGCATTTTGCCATAAATGGAGGCCCCCCCCAAGGGTCATGATGTGCAGAAAGGATGGTGAATGGTCATCAAAAAGAAATTATGACATCACCAAACAATTGGTCTCATCATGCATCACCAACCAAAGTGTGGCTATAAAAGAATGTAACAATGGACTAAAAGCACAAAAGCCAACACACACAGTAAACAGAATTCTATAAATATTGGTGGCAGCCTTCAGAGTGGTCCTTCATCTGCATGATGTCAACAAGAAGAAATAAAAGGAATAAGCGGGGCCTTCAAAAGGAATTAAAACATATCCGATACTACTACGGTATTATCCTATAAGTCCTCTGTCAAGTTTCCGGTTTTGTCCCCTTTATGGAGCTCTGATCTCACTTCCTGTCCTGGTGACACCCAGGTCATTGCTATAAACTGAAATCCCCAGGGGTTAGGACCATAATTTTCCCAAATAGACTATTAGACAGCCAATGAAACTGCCACCAACTCCAATTCTCTATAGCAGGGGTCCCCAAACATTTTAAACAAAGGGGCAGTTAATTGTTCTTCAGGCTTTAGGAGGGGGGCCAGACTGTAGCCAATGGGATTAGAAAACTCCTTGGCATCAGTAAAAGTAAACAGTGCCTTTGGGAGAAATAGTCCCCCATTTATGGTATCAGCGGGAGAAATGGTCCTCTATTGTTGGTATTTGGGAGAAGAATATCGCCTTATCGTTGGCGTCAGTGGGCGGAACAGTGTCCCATCATTGACGTCAGTGGGCGGAACAGTGTCCCATCATTGACGTCAGTGGGCGGAACAGTGTCCCATCATTGACGTCAGTGGGCGGAACAGTGTCCCATCATTGGTGGCAGTGGAAAGAATACTGCCCCATAATTGGCGTCAATAGGAGGAATAGTGCCTCATTATTGGAATCAATGGGGGAAATAGTGCCTTATCATTGGTATCAATAGGAGGAATAGTGCCCCATCGTTGATGTCAGTGGATGGAATGGTGCCTCAAGGGCCAGATAAAGGAAAGCAAAGGGCTGCATCTGACCCGTAGGCCACAGTTTGGAGACCGCTGCTCTATAAAATAGAGAAGATTGGGGAGGAAGAGCATTCAGCTCAAGGCAATGTCTTGGGTGTCATTAGGAGTAAGCGAGGGGAAATCTTCACTTACTGGGGACACAGATAACAGCGATGTTGGGTCCCCGAAGCCGATTTGTCCCTTGCCTCTCGGGTGCTGCCACTGCCATCTTCGGTAAGGGAATCAGGACGTAAAGCCTTGCGACTTCACAGGCTGGTGCCCTACTGCACATGCGCGAGCCGCGCTGCACGATCCCACAGCCATTGAGAGCACTGATCGGGAGCCAGTCGGCTGCTAGTTTTCCAGCATGCTCACCCGAGAAAAGCAGGCCAAACAGGCTTCCGATGGACAGGCTGACATACACACGGGCCGAATGTCAGACAATGTTTATTAAACTGGTCGATGTCTCCCGAAATTCGGCCCATGTGTACACAGCTTTCAAGTGTTTCAGAACAATACAATAATAAAGGACGCACCTAACAATGTCCCACCTTTTCCATGTGAAGTTGGTGGCTGGTGGACTGGAGTCTTTTACACAGATAAACTGAACAGCCCCATTGTCTAATGTCCTCACCTCCACTTGCACGGAGTCAGGCGCATCTAGAAGATAAAGACGAAGGGTCTTAGGGAAGCCATACAGAGCCTGATGGTTGAAAGCAACGCAACACGATCACGCGCCACCTGATAGGTCTTGCTTTATGAGGATACAAAAATGAGCGCTTCCAAAAAAAAAAAAAAAAAAAAGGTTTTTAATATCTCTCGTATGATGGGTCAGCGATTGCTCCATGTTCCTACGTTCTCAGTCCTATCTAGGGCAGCCCACACACATGAGGAGGCATTTATTCAATACTTCTTTGGCCAAAATTAGGTGGTGATATCTCATCAGTGGCTGCAGACAGACATCCGTTGGCTGGGGTTCACCTGGGATGGGGCCGGGTGGATTGGATTACGGGGGCGACCGCCACTGTCCTAGGTCCTCACTGGGAACAATAGGATGGTGTTTTACAGAAGTGCAAAGAAAATAGTCCAATGCCTGGTATACTTCCTGATGAATAGGTTGTGGTAAAATCTTAGGGGTAGATTCACGTACTTTTAGGCGGGCATAGCGTATCTCCTATACGCTACGCCGCCGTAACTTTGAGAGGCGAGTTTGGTATTTTCAAAGATTAGGTGGGCTTACGGCGGCCCTAATACGCAATGCCGCCGTAACTTCGGCGGCGTAGCGTATTAGGGCCGCCGTAGGCCCACCTAATTCAAATGTTGAAGCTGTGGGCGTGTTTTATGCATATTAACTGTGACCCCACGTAAATGACGTTTCGATCGAACGGCGCATGCTCCAAATGACGTCGGCAAATCGTCATGCTTTCGACGTGAACGTAAATTACGGCCAGCCCCATTCACGGACGAGTTACACAAACAACGTAAAAATTTGACGCGGTTCCGACGTCCATACTTAACATTGGCTGCGCCATGTTTTTTGGTGGTTTATCTTTACGCCTGAAAACCCCTTACGTAAACGGCGTATCTTTACTGCGACTGCCGGGTTATACGTTCGTGAATAGGCGTATCTAGCTGATTTACATATTCTAGGCGTAAATCAGCGTACACGCCCCTAGCGGCCAGCGTAAATATGCAGTTAAGATAAGACGGCGTAGGAGACTTACGCCGGTCGTATCTTAGCAATATTTAAGCGTATCTCAGTTTGAGAATACGCTTAAATATACGACGGCGGGGATTCGGACTTACGACGGCGTATCTACTGATACGCCCGTCGTAAGTCTTTATGAATCTACCCCCAAATGTGATTTGGGTGATTTTTTTTATTATTTGTTATGATGTCACAATGTAGTGTATAAGATTTCCTATTATCTGTGCCCAGTCTTGCCACAAAGAGTTAATCCAGCTCTGAGCAATCCTCGTTTCTTTTTTCAGTGAGATAAAACAGACAAACGGGAGAAAACTTTTGTCCGTTCTTCCCCCTTGCTATGAGTGACAGGTTATTTACATATCTCATGCACTAGCCTGAGAAAGGCATTTTTTAATTCCCACCCCCAATCCTTTTCTGAAGTCATGTGGTTACTTTTCTGGATTTTGACTGGATGTTAGTGATCATAGCAGAATTTAGTGTAAGGAATACACAGGAGAAAATGCATGTTGACAAGGGGAGTGTAGAGGTGGGCGGGGAGACATCACGACTCCACCCACCGAATCTGCAGTTTTTCAGTTCTTATAACAGACAGAGGGGAGACATGTGACAGGTAAGGATACAGGCAGGAGGCATCTATTACCTTATAGATCAGCACTATGGCAGTAGTTTAGAAAGGATGAGAGTGGCTTTACATCCACTTTAATATAAAATTTTTCATATAGACTAAGATGTACCCCACACTACCAACTGTTATCCATGTTGTTTTTAGAAGTAAAATATCCATAAAAAAAATAAAAAAAATAGATCAGGGGAATTACTCAAGCTTTCTGCACATGTACCACATTATTTAAAGTGGAGTTCCACCCAAAAATGGAACTTCCGCTTTTTTGGAATCCTCCCCCCCTCCGGTGTCACATTTGGCACCTTTCGGGGGGGGGGGGGCAGATACCTGTGTAATAGAGGTATTTTGCTCCCACTTCCAGGCACAGATAGCCGTTCCACCCACGGCTATCTACGCCACTTCCGGTGCCTCCTCTGTCCCCCCTGCTGTCTTCTGGGAGACACACAGGTGACAGCAGGGACTAGTGGGATCAAGCAGCGCGAGAAGATGGCGGCACCTCCACCCGAGAGACAGATCGGCTTCGGGTGCCGACATCGCGGGGGCCCAGGACAGGTAAGTGTCCTTATTTTAAAAGTCAGCAGCTGCAGTATTCGTAGCTGCTGACTTAAAAATTGTCAGACCTCCGCTTTAGGTTCCAGGCTTCATGTACACGGGACGTTGTTCAACTTCTCCTAAACGATTTAACTTGACAGCCATTTAGCCGCGGTTGCATCTAAAAATTGGCGGAACTCAGCTTTAAGCAGGTAGACTTGTTCCAGGTCTATATCTGCCATCTACCCAGTTTCTATTTCAGCGTGAAATAGAAACTAGCACAGATCTGCACCCGATTTACTGAGGGTATGTGGCAGTTTTCCCATAAACAAAACTGCCACAGATCCCCACCAGGTGCAACCCTGTCCTGTGCGTTATCAGCAGAAGAGTGGCATCCTTCTCTCTGCCCGTGCAGTGATCACACAGCACGAGCAGAGCCTGCACAGGATTAACACTCTCCTCCACCCTCCCGCTCTGTGTTGAGCAGGGACTGCAGAGAGATCACATCATGCAGCTCCAGCTCTCATTCTCTCTAGGCTGTCTTCGTCAGACACGGCAGAACAGAGAACTTGCACCCCCTTTTGTTAATTAGGAGCATTAACTGCTCCATTTTTTATGTTTAGCAGAGTGGTGCAAGCTTGTGCTAGCACAATACTTTATTAATTCCCCCCCCCCCCCTCCAATGTTTCTAATAAATATAAGAATGTTTTTAAGTGGGTTGTGTGATAATTGTTCAAGATTGTGCCTTAAAAGCCATTAGTTTTATAACATAAATCAGGGGTCGACAAATCCCGGTCGCCAGGGCGACTAGAAATAGCATCCTGGCGACTTTTTTTTTTGGTGAAGTCCCCAGCTCTTCCTTGTGGAGCTGGCGCCATCTGGTGGTGGCCGTTGGTATTACTAGTTAAGCATTACAAGTTAAACAGCAATTCTAATGTAATTTTTCACTATTTTCACTGCCATCTTCTTCCCTCTAATTAGAAGCCCCAAACATTATATATATTTTTTATCCTAACACCCTAGAGAATAAAATGGCGATCGTTGCAATACTTTGTCGCGCCGTATTTGCGCAGCGGTCTCACAAGCGCACTTTTTGGGGAAAAAATTACACTTTTTTTTTTATCAAAAAATAAAACAGTAAAGTTATCCCCATTTTTTTTTATATTATGAAAGATAATGTTACGCCAAGTAAATTCATACCCAACATGTCACACTTCAAAATTGCGTCCGCTCGTGGAATGCCGACAAACTTTTACCCTTTAAAATCTTCATAGGCAACGTTTAAAAAAACTCTACAGGTTGCATGTTTTGAGTTACAGAGGAGGTCTAGGGATATAATTATTGCTCTCGCTCTACCAATCGCGGTGATACCTTACATGTGGTTTGAACACCGTTTACATATGCGTGCGCTGCTCACGTATGTGTTCGCTTCTGCGCGCAAGCTTGTCGGGACGGGGTGCGTTTTCTGGCTCCTAACTTTTTTAGCTGGCTCCTAGATTCCAAGAAAATTTGTCAAACCCTGACATAAATAATAAACTTGGTAAAATACTATTGCTCGAGAAAGACTTATTTACGTCCTACATAACCCCCTTTGTATTTACGGATAAAAAGCGTGATGCGAGGAGCAAACCACCAATGCAGAAGGGGTCAAGTGATTGGATGTATCTGGCAGGCTTATGGAGGTCGCAGATATCCGGAGAGATATTGGTCGTGGTTACCAACTGAAAACGGTTTTAAAACTCTGATAGCCACAGATAACAGAGGGGTGTGTGGTGGTATTTAAATGAAGCAAGGAAGGGTTAAGTCACCCAAAAATTATTTATCTGCTTCCTCTCAAGCCCCTGAAGCGTAACGGTTTTGTACATCTGTTTGTACTTTCAAGTAGGAAGGGGTTTATTTTGCTTTTTTTTTTTTTTTTTAAAGCCACAATTAAAGAAAAAGTATCACCTGTTCACACCGCCACGTACACCCAACAATAGACAAGACAAAACAATATAGTAAAAAACAATGCAAAACTCTGTGCCTAAAGCTGGCCATACACTAATAGAATATTAATCGGAAACATTGCCTTCTAAGCACATGCCTTGGATTTCTAATCATTAAAGCAGAGGTTCTTCCAAAAGTGAACCTTCGCTTTTTGGAACCCCCCCCCCCCTCTGGTGTCACATTTGGCACCTTTCAGGGGGAGGGGGTGCAGATACCTGTACAATACAGGTATTTGCACCACTTCCGGGTATAGACTCTGTCCCACAATCCGCTTGAGTGTTTCCATCATATACCGCTTCCTATCAGTCTGGATATAGATATCAGATATTCCAGCTGCTCTCAACACACAACGAGACGAGACTTGTTTGTGTGCTAAACATGGAGTGTTTAAAAGAACCAAGAATGCAACCTTATATACAGTTTAAAGAGGAGGTAACCAGAACATAAATTAACATGAGCTAATTAACTAATCATTTACCCAGACGAGATATGACCTTTCAGAGTAGACGTCCCATCTCCGCTCACCTGCTATAAAATACATATTATCATAAGTGTAAACACAGGACATTTTCAAACAATATCAGGGTCAATAAGCACAGAGAACAGAGAGATGGCTGGAGGTGACGGCATTAGCATCTAACAGTATGAATGAGTCACTCTTACAATTAACCCATTGAGTTCAGAATCAACAACCAGAAAATAGTTCTTTACAGATATCCTGGAATATATTGTGAATAATAATGACATAATAATCCCATCTCAGGTAGTCCAAGATATAATTTCTCAGTCATCCTATGCCCCTAGTGGACATAGGTTTAGAATCTGTCACAGACTCCCACGGGAGTCCCGCCCCTTAGCGTCACCCCCCGTTGTGTTCTGGGAAACACACGGCTCCCAGAACACAGCAGGGACCAGTGAGGACGGCACAGCGCGACTCGTGCGTGCGCAGTAGGGAACCAGGCAGTGAAGCCGAATCGCTTCACTTCCCAATTCCCTCACTGAGGATGGCGGCGGGGGAAGCCGAGAGCCGAGCGGTAGCTTGGCGTCGGCTGCCGACGTCACAGGCGACCTGGACAGGTAAGTGTCCATTTTTTAAAAGTCAGCAGCTGCAGTATTTGTAGCTGCTAGCTTTAAAAAAAAAAAAGTGAACCTCCGCTTTAATGGAGTCAAAGTGATGTTTGCTTTCGACTGCAGTAATGAGAAAATTTGAAGGCGTGGGATGGAATGGAAAATTTCCTGCTGATCTTGTACGTTTGCCCGCTGACATAGAAATGATCAGTCAGAGACAGAATAACAAAAATATCCAGAAAAACGCATTTAAAAAAATTCTAAATTGATTTGCATTTCAATGAGTGAAATAAGCACTTGACCCCTTCGCAAAACATGACTTTGGAGGAGAAACCCTTGTTGGCAATCACAGAGGTCAGACCAGGGCCGATCCTAGGCAGGGTGCACAGGGTGCATTGCATCCAGGCGCCTGCAGAGGTGGGGGCGCCGAACATCTAACAGACCCTCCAACAGAAGCCCTCTCTGTGTCCCATCACAGAGGCCCTTCTCCAGGTCCCAATAAAGTACCGTATTTATCGGCGTATACCGCGCACAGGGCAAAATCGTGGGTGCGCGGTATACGCCGATACCCGCTTTCCCGCGCCGAGTTTTGAATACTGCGCCGACATATACCAAGCGCAGTACACTCGGGTATAGTCGGCCAGTCTCGGCTCCTTCCCCGCTCATGTCCTGGACTTACAGGATGTGAGCGCGAGTGTTGCCGAGCCTGCCCGACAATACACGAGTGTACTGCGCTCTGTATATGTTGGCGCAGTATTCAAACTCGGCGAGAGAAACGAGCGGGGAGGACGCCGCAGAAGGACGCCGGACCCGACGAAGAGGACACCCGAAGCCCGCAGACGAACCCCGGACCCGACGAAGAGGACACCCGAAGCCGCAGAAGGACGCCGGACCCGACGAAGAGGACACCCGAAGCCGCAGACGGACGCCGGACCCGATGAGGCCGCCGCGCAAGACACCAAAACTGTAAGTACAAAAAAAAACTTTTTTCCCCCACAGGATTGGGGGCCACTTTAGGGGTGCGCGGTATACGCGGGAGCGCGTTATACTGCGATAAATACAGTACTTTGCTCCTCTTCCTGTATTTTTTTTTATTGTTAAGAGATCATGTAAGGATCCCAGGTTAATAAAGACTTTGTGGGGGAGCATCTCTGTGGTTGAGTCATTGCCATATAAACATTTGTAAAGGGGAGGAGTTAGTAAAATGACGACACCCATGTGGGGGCGGCAGAAATATTTCTGCACCTAGGCGCCTGTGACCCTAGGATCGGCCCTGGGTCAGACGTTTCTTGTAGTTGGCCACCAGGTTTGCACAAATCTCAGAAGGGATTTTGTCCTCTTTGCAGATCCTCTCATTAAGGTTTTGAGGCCGATGTTTGGCAACTCGAACCTTCAGCTTCCTCCACACAATTTCTATGGGATCAAGGTCTGGAGACTGGCTAGGCCACTCCAGGAGCTTATTGTACTTCTTGAGTCACCCCTTTGTTGCCTTGGCTGTGTGTTTTGGGTCATTATGCTGGAATACCCATCCACTGCCTATTTTCATTTCCTGGCTGAGGTAAGGAGGTTCTCACCCAAGATTTGACTGTATGTAGCGCCCACCCCAAATCTAGATGGCGCCATTTCAAATTTAAGGGAAGTCCTATACTTGGGTTCAAATCTGGCCTTATGTTGGAATGCAGGTGTACCATGGTGTGTTGGGTGTCCCTTCTCGGCAGTGGTGCAGTGGGAGTGGTGACCCTGCTGTGCATGCTGGGAAGGGGTACTTAAGGGGCAGATGCCATTTTTCAGGGTCCTTCGCCTCGTGGCCCTCCTGGCACGAGGTGCGCGAACCCGACTTCGGGGCCACATTGGCCCGGAGTTGTTTCCCTGTTTAGTAGGCCCAGCTATGCTGGCTGGGGCCTACAATCCTAAAAGGGGATCCTAAGCTGTCTGTCCACAAGGGAGGAATCTGTCTTAATGAGGGAGACCGGGGGGAGGACCTGCCCTGGAGGAGACCGGCAAAGTTCTAGTGTCTCGGGTGAGGCCTGGTGACCTAATTAAAGGAGGGATCCACTATATTGAAAGCCCTGCAGTCTGCCGGTTCCGGCTTAGAGGCTCTTCTACTGCACGGCTGGAGGCTCGGGACTTTGAGATCCTGTGGCAGAGGATTCCTGGATGCATCCAAGCTCATTCAAAGGTCTGTGGCAGAGACCGTCTGGACATTAGTTTGGGCATGATCCCGGCTGCTAGGCCACGTGAGAGGGGACAATCTGGGTGAGCAATACCCACTTAATAGTGGAGACTGATTGATTCAGTACCGTGTGCCTGAACCTTCCCCTGCTCTTCTCCTCCCTTCTACTTTCTCCATTTCAAGTTATCCTGCAGTAAAGAAAATAAAACCCAATTGTTGAAGGTTTTACATCTGTCTGGACATTGCATTTATTATGGGCTTTCCCACCCTGACAACGAAGCTACAGAGGGGACGTGCAGACCCAAAATTTAACCAGCGGCTCCTTCGGGGGAAGTGCTACATGTACATGGACCCATTCATTGTCCCTTTGATGCTGTGAAGTTGTCCTGTCCCCTTAGCAGAAAAACACCCCCAAAGCATAATGTTTGAACCTCCATGTATGACAGTGGGGATGGTGTTCTTGGGGTCACAGGCAGCATTCCTCCTCCAAACACGGCGAGTTGAGTTGATGCCAAAAGAGCTCTATTTTTGTCTCATTTGACCACAACACTTTCCCCCAGTTCTCCTCTGAATCATTCAGATGTTCATTAGCAATCTTCAGTTGGCCCTGTACATGCGTTTTCTTGAGCAGGGGGAACTTGCGGGCGCTGCAGGATTTCAGTTTTTCACAGTGTAGTGTGTTACCAATCATCTGCCCTTACTCAAGATGGCCATGGACAGAAATGCTAGGTGGAGTAAGGGGTTAAGGTTCTGAAGCTAGGGTCCTTCCCTAACTGTTACATATGGTTGTAAGGGGTTTCACTCATTTTAGTAGAATATTAAATGGCCTTGCACACATAATCTCTTGTAAGTTTTTATCTCTGAGAAAAACATTATACATGCAACATTCTTTAGTAATTGCTAGAAATGTATCTTTCTTCTTGTTATTATTCGCACAGGTGTTGTTTTCATATAGTCCATTACATGTGAGACATTGCTTATTAATTGCTAGAACTGTTATATATTTTTATCTATAACTCCCCCATCTCGTACTAGGAACGCTTCCTCCCTTTTCTCAATTATATTAGGCAGCTGTTGTATTTACTTACTAAGCTTTTTTAATGAATAAGAAGTCTGTTTTTATCTTTACAGAACAGGTAGTCTGTATTAACCACTTAAGGACCGCCTCCTGCACATTTACGTCGGCAGAATGGCATTGCTGGGCACATGTACGTACAGGTACGTGCTGTGCCATTGTCCATCTGTGGGTCGCGGTGCGCGTGACCCGGTCCGAAGCTCCGGGACCACGAACCCGATCGCCTCTGGAGTCCCGCGATCGGTCCCCGGAGCTGAAGAACGGGGAGAGCTGTGTGTAAACACGGCTTCCCCGTTCTTCACTGTGGTCGCGTCATCGATCGTGTGATCCCTATTTATAGGGATACACAATCGATGACATCACACCCCCCTACAGTTGTTAACACACATGAGGTCACACATAACCCCATCAGCGCCCCCTGTGGTTAACTCCCAAACTGCAACTGTCATTTTCACAGTAAACAATGCATTTTAAATGCATTTTTTGCTGTGAAAATGACAATGGTCCCAAAAATGTGTCAAAGTTGTCCGAAGTGTCCGCCATAATGTCGCAGTCACGAAAAAAAAAACGCCGATCGCCGCCAAGAGTAGTAATTTTTTTTTTAATAAAAATGCAATAAAAATATCCCCTATTTGTAAACGCTATAAATTTTGCGCAAACCAACGATAAACGCTTATTGCGATTTTTTTTACCAAAAATAGGCAGAAGAAGAATACGTATTGGCCTAAACTGAGAATTATATATATATATATATGTTTTTGGGGGATATTTATTACAGCAAAAAGAAAAAAATATTGAATTTTTTTCTAAATTGGCACTCTATTTTTGTTTATAGCGCAAAAAATAAAAACCGCAGAGGTGATCAAATACCACCAAAAGAAAGCTCTATTTGTGGGGAAAAAAGGACGCCAATTTTGTTTGGGAGCCACGTTGCACGACCGTGCAATTGTCAGTTAAAGCAACGCAGTGCCGAATCGCAAAACCTGGCCGGGTCCTTCAGCTGCATTTTGGTCCGGGTCTTAAGTGGTTAACATAATATTTCTTTGTTCTTACATAAAATTAATGTATTACGGCCCCTCCTCTTTTTGTAATGCATATATTGTCTTAGTATTATCAGTAAAGTCAGAGAATGATTTCGGATACATCATGTTTCTGTCTCTTACTATTCCTGTACTGAAGTCTCTCTCAAAGGGTGGCCACCCGAACAAACACACTGGGACTGCCTAAAGTCAATCAGCGCCAGTCTGCACCCCTACAGGTGGGGTGTTTTTCAAAGCGATTTCTCAACCAAACAAATCACTGGGACATGGGATGGAGGAGTTTGCTTTGAATACAAAAAAAATAAAAAAAAATACAGTTTAGTTCAGTTTTGATAATGGTCGGAGAATTCCGCATACAAAACAGGCTAAACAAAAGCGTGGCGTGTTCCTTTTTAAAACAGTAATGTAAGGCAGTGTATCCAAAAAAAAACGAGGACGAAGCTTTATGAATGGAGACCTTTGTGTTTGTGTCTCGTCTCATTACCCATACTGTATGCTAGAGAGCCCCATGACGGCGGAGTGTCAGCAAGTTATGTGTGGAGGACGACTGCCAGTGCCCACACGCTGTAAGCGGAGAACAAGAAGCAGAGATCGCCTTCTTTCACAGGAGGAAAGTAATTCAATAAAATTGCATGTTAGCAATATTATGAGGCCGTTTTATATAGAGAAAGCCTCATTGCAGTGACGCACTTTAACGCACCGTGCACGTTGGTGCATTGCAGCGCCATTCATTTCCAAAGGCACACATTACCAAACATGCTGCAGGTGCGATTTTCATTCCATTGTGGTGCATTAGCAGTTCCCTAAAAGACAGTACACTGCAAGGGACTGGCATGGGCCCTAAAGGAAAACTCTCATTGAAAGAACATGCAGTCTGCATCTGCTACCCCCCCCCCCCCCCCCCATTAGGAAAGTGCCAATTGCCTGGCTGTCAGCTAGATCAAGCGCTTTAATGCCTGGTCATTGATCTGGTGCTCTATCATATAGCCGCTACCCATCAGAAAGCCGCTACCCGGCGTATTGAGCTTTCGTGATGCGCAGCCGAAGTGACGTTAAAAGAAAAAAGAAAAACAAAATTCCAACAACTCTGCTTTTGGCAGTTAAAGCAGAGGTCCACACAAAAATTGAACCTCCGCTGTCCTTATTTCTCCCCCCCTCCGGTGTCACATTTGGCTCCTTTCAGGGGGGAGGGGGGTGCAGATAACTGTCTAAGACCAGTATCTGCACCCACATTATCTGCGGGAGTCTATGCCACGTCCGGAAAAATCCCCCCCGCGCTGTCTTCTGGGAGATACACGGGTCCCAGAAGACAGCAGGGACCAGTGGCATTGCGCAGAGCGAGTCGCGCATGTGCAGTAGGGAACCAGGAAGTGAAGCCGCAAGGCTTCACTTCCTGATTCCCTTATCGAAAATGGCAGTGGCAGCACCTGAGAGCCGAGCGATAGCTAGGCTTAGGGTGCCGACATAGCGGGCGAGCTGGACAGGTAAGTGTCCTTATTTTAAAAGTCAGCAGCTGCAGTATTTGAAAAAAAAAATAATAATTAATAATAATAAATAATAATTTGGCAGACCTCCGCTTTAGGTTCCAGGCTTCATGTACACGGGACGTTGTTCAACTTCTCCTGAACGATTTAACTTGACCGCTAGAAACAGCTGTCTAAAAACTGACATTTAGCCGCGTTTGCGTCTAGAAGCATTTGAAAAAAAATAAAAATAAAAAATTGTAATTACCGAAAAACGCCTATAAAACGAAAATGCAGCTAAACACAGGTTACTGCGTTTAGCGTCGGGAACTTCGGTGTCTGAACTCATTTTTTGCCTTCCAAAAAAGGCCTATTAAAGCGGAGCTCCACCCTAAAGTTAAACTCCCGCTGATCGGAACCCTCCCTCCCTCTAAAGACAGGTATTTGCACCCACTTCCGGCCACACAGTCTCGGGCAGACTGCGGGCAGGACATCACCTCCTGTAATCCCCCCGTTGTGCCCTGGGAACACTCGGCCCCCAGAGCACAGCGGGAGCCAATCAGCAGGCGCAGCGCAACTCGCGCATGCGCCGTGGGGAACCGGGTAGTGAAGCCGGAGCGCTTCACTTCCTGGTTCCCTCACTAAGGATGGCGGGGGAGCAGCAGAGTGACGAGAGATCGCTCATCCTTTGCTGCGGACAGCGCTGGACTCCAGGACAGGTAAGTGTCCTAATATTAAAAGTCAGCAGCTGCAGTATTTGTACCTGCTGGCTTTTAATTTTTTTTTTTCATGGCACATCCTTTAAAACGCAACTGCCTGGAAACTACCCTGTGTACATGTGCCAGTGTTCTCTCAGATAGCAGCTACCCGTCAGAAAGCCGGCATACCGAGCATTCGTGATGCGCAGCCAAAGTGTCATTGCCTCGCAGCCATCTTGGTACACCAGCACCCGTCCGCAGTAAGCCTGGAGTTAAAAGTCCGCAAGCGGACATCTCTATACACCCACCGAGTCTTGATTTTCACAGTTATTTTTAACAGTAAACTCAGCTTATAGAATGAAATGCAGCATTTAGAAGTTCGTAACACTGTTTTGAGGTTTTAATTTTAAAAGCAGCGGCGTTCGGTCACATCAGCAAACCTGTGAGACCTGTCAAAATCTGAATGGATTTGATCCAACAACTCGATTTTTTTATCGAATCGATTTTTTGCACAGCCCTACATGCAGTAGTACATCTTTTCAGTGCAGCAGGTTGCAACACAAACCACCACAGAGCTGCAGTGAGTAGAGCTGTGACATTTCAATAAAGTTATGTGAAAAAACAAAAAAAAAATTAAAACCGTGTGATGCGCGAACATCAGCACCGTTATTGCCCAGCACACACCAGCAGTCGTGTGGTTCACTGATGGTATGTCCTCAGTCCTTGGAGGTTGAATAACACTGGGTGTCATTCAAATACAGAAGACTGAGGACATCTTGTGGCCAAAAAGCAAACTTCAGATTGAAAGTAAGTATTGCAAAATGAGCTGCTCTTTTTGATTTTGTTAAAGCGGGAGTTCACCCGAATTTTTTTTTTTTTCAACCTTAGATTGATGCTCATTTTGTCAAGGGGAATCGGGTAGTTTTTTTTAAATCGAAGCCGTACTTATAATTTTAGAGAGCGATCCTCCCCTGCCGCTTCCGGGTATGGTCTTCGGGACTGGGCGTTCCTATTTGATTGACAGGCTTCCGACGGTCGCATACATCGCGTCACGAGTAGCCGAAAGAAGCCGAACGTCGGTGCGGCTCTATACGGCGCCTGCGCACCGACGTTCGGCTACTTTCGGAAAATCGTGACACGATAGATGTGACCGTCGGAAGCCTGTCAATCAAATAGGAACGCCCAGTCCCGCAGCCCATACCCGGAAGCGGCGGAGAAGATCGCTCTCTAAAACGGTAAGTACGGCTTCGATTTTTAAAAAACTACCCGATTCCCCTTCACAAAATGAGCCTCAATCTAATGTTAAAAATTTACTTTTTGGGTGAACCTCCACTTTAACTGGCCTGGGGGGGGGGGGGGTCTTTATTTGAAAATAAACATGCCTGGGGTTGGGATTTAAAAGGTCAAACATGCCATCTCCAATGGTACATCGATTTTGGCTATAAATCATCATTAAAAATCGTTTTCCATCAGACTTTTTCTTGCATCTGCATGCCCTAAATCACAATCAAAACTAAATACTACTCACACCTAGCTGAAGATAAAAAAACATCAATGGGTTGCAGTACAACCTAATAAAAACATGGGCCCCTCCTTACTGATCTGACAGGTTGCTCTCTTGTTACAGTCAGTTGCTATGATATGCGGTACGTGGGAAAATTCTGAGAACAAAAACACGCTGTAAAAGGGAAACATGTAAATACATCTAATGGGTGTTTCCCATATAAACGTCTACATGCTTCACATAGTAAATATTTTGATTTCAATGATGAGGACTTCCGTCACCCACAGATTTCCTAAGAATTGAGGGACCCAGAAAGATCGTTCAGGTTTTTTTTTTTCGCCGTCAGTAAATTTACACTAATGCCGCAAACACACGGTTGGAATTTCCGACAACAAATGTTCGATGTGAGCTTTTGGTCGAATATTTCTGACCGTGTGTAGGCTCCATTAGACATTTACGGTCGGAATTTCCGACAACAAATGTTTGAGAGCAGGTTCTCAATTTTTCCGACAACAAAAGTTCCTGTCGGAAATTCCGATTGTGTGTAGCCAAATTCCGACGCACAAAAATCCTACGCATGCTCGGAATCATGGAACGTCATGTTTCTCGGCTCGTCGTAGTGGTGTACGTCACCGCGTATTTGACGTTCGGAATTTCCGACAACATTTGTGTGACCGTGTGTGCACACAAGACAAATTTGAGCCAACATTCCGTCGGAAAATAAAATTTGCGGTTGTTGTCGGAATGTCCGATCGTGTGTACGCGACATTAACCACTTGCTTACTGGGCACAAATACCCCCCTCCTGCCCAGGTGAAATTTCAGCTTCCGGCACTGCGTCGCTTTAACTGACAATTGCGCGGTCGTGCGACGTGGCTCCCAAACAAAATTGGCGTCCTTTTTTCATCACAAGTAGAGCTTTCTCTTAGTGGTATTTGATAACCTCTGCGGTTTTTATTTGTTGCGCTATAAACAAAAAAAAGAGCTGTTGCTATAATTAATAGCCCAATTTTTTTTAAAAAAATATTTTCTCAGTCTAGGCCGATACGTATTCTACATATTTTTGGTAAAAAAAAAAAAAAATCGAAATAAGCGACTGGTTTGCGCAAAAGTTATATAGCTAGATTCAGGTAGGGGCGCGCAACGTTAGGCAGGCGTAGCGTATGGCATTTACACTACGCCGCTGTAAGTTAGATAGGCAAGTACTGTATTCACAAAGTACTTGCCTCCTAAGTTACGGCGGCGTAGCGTGAATAGGCCGGCATAAGTGCGCCTAATTCAAATGAGGATGTGGGGGGCATGTTTTATGCATATTAACTGTGACCCCACATGATTGACGTTTTTTTACGAACGGCGCATGCGCCATCCGTGTACATATTCCAGTGTGCATTGTGGCAAAGTACGCCGCAAGGACGTATTGGTTTCGACGTGGACGTAAATTACGTCCAGCCCTATTCACGGACGACTTACGCAAACGACGTAAAATTTTCAAATTTCGACGCGGGAACGACGGCCATACTTAACATTGGCTACGCCACCTAGGGGGCATCTTTATCTTTAAGCGGTGTATCTCTTACGGAAACGGTGTATCTTTACTGCGACGGGTGCACGTACGTACATGAATAGGCGTATCTAGTTATTTACATAGGTTACGCCGAACTCAATGGAAGCGCCACCTAGCGGACAGCCTAAATATTGCACCCTAAGATACGACGGCGCAGGCTATGGTATCTTAGATAGGTTTAAGTGTATCTCAGTTTGAGAATACACTTAAACTTAGGACGGTGCAGATTCTGAGTTAGGTCGGCGTATCTACTGATACGCCGGCCTAACTCTCTCTGAATCCACCTAATAGTGCCTACAAAATAGGGGACAGAATTATTATTTTATTTTTTACTAGTAATGGCGGCGATCTGCGATTTTTATTGGGACTGCGACATTATGGCGGACACTTGACACATTTTTGGCACCATTCACATTTATACTGCGATCTGTGCTATAAATATGCACCAATTACTGTATAAATGTGACTGGCAGGGAAGGGGTCAACACTAGGGGGTGAGGAAGGGGTTTAATGTGTACCCTGCATAGTGTTTCTTACTGTGGGGGGGAGGGGACTGACTGGAGGAGGTGACCGATGTTGTGTCCCTATGTACAAGGGACACAGATCGTTCGCCTCTCTCCCTGACAGGACATGGATCTGTGTGTTTACACACACAGATCCACGTCCTTGTCTGTGTAACCGCTGATCGCGGGTGCCTGGCAGACATCACGGCCGCCAGGCATGCGCATCGGCATCTCAGTGATGTGGCTGGAGGCCGTATATAGACGGCCTCCCGGAAATTGCCATCCACCCTGCGGCCGTATAAAGTCGTACGCCCATCAGGAAGTGGTTAAAGAGGCCAGACTGTGGACTATTATTATTTTATAACTTATTACAGGTATTTATATAGCACTGAAAATTTACACAATGCTTTACATACTGTGCAATCATATCAGTCATTGTTCTCAAGAAGCTTACAATCTAAGGTCCTTATCTCAATACAAACACACACTAGGGTCAGTTTAGACGGGAGCCAGTTAACCTACCAGCATGTATGGAACGAAACCCAATTAACATTTCTTTAAAAATTAAGATCAATGCTTCCGACTTGATTCCGAGCATGCGTGGTTTTTGGTGCGTCGGGAATTGAATGCAGACGATCGGAATTTCCTACAAGAACTTTTCTTGTCAGAAAAGTTAAGAATCAGCTCTCAAATTGTTCTTGATAGAAATTCAGACAGAAAAAGTCAGATTGAGCCTACACACGGTCGGAATTTCCAACCAAAAGCTCACATCGAACTTTTCTTGTCGGAAATTCCAACCATGTGTACGCGGCATAATATTGTCCTGTATTTGGCTCCATCCATCTTCCCATCAACTCTGACCAGCTTCACTGTCCCTGCTGAAGAAAAGCATCCCCACAACATGATTCTGCCACCACCATGTTTCACGGTGGGGATGGTGTGTTCAGGGTGATGTGCAGTTATAATCCCATGTACAGAAGTAAAAAATCCCATGTACATAAGTATTTACAGCCTTTGCTCAAAATTTAGCTCAGGTGCATCCCATTTCCCCTAATCATCCTTGAGATGTTTCTACAACTTTATTGGAGTCCACCTGTGGCAAATTCAGTTCATTGGACATGATTTGGAGAGGCACACACCTGTCTGTATAAAGGTCCCACAGTTAACAGTGCATGTCAGAGCACAAACCAAGCCATGAAGACCTCAGTGAAAGAACTGTATGGAGGCACAGATCAGAGGGAAGGGTACAGAAAATGTTCTGCAGCATTGAAGGTCCCAATGAGCACAGTGGCCTCCATCATCCGTAAATGGGAGAAGTTTGGAACCACCAGGACTCTTCCTAGAGCGTCAGCCCAGCCAAACTGAGCAATCGGGGGAGAAGGGCTTTAGTCAGGGAGGCGACCAAAAACTAGGGTTGTCCCGATACCACTTTTTTAGGACCGAGTACAAGTACCGATACTTTTTTTAAATGTGTCCCCAAATGCAGCCATGTCCCCCCACATATATGCAGCCACGTCCCCCTTAGAAGCAGCCACATCCCCCTTAGAAGCAGCCACGCCCCCCCCCATACCTGGATGCTGCCGCACCGCCTGGTTAATACGGGCGGGGAACATTACAGCTTTCATTTGAATAGCTGTAGTGATTCTCGCGGCGCTGCGTATAGACACTCCCCCTTGCTCGGGATTGGACAGATCACCTGAGCAAGGGGGAGTGTCTATACACGGCGCAGCGGGAAACACTACAGCTATTCAAATGAAAGCTGTAATGTTCACCGCCCGTATTAACCAGGCGGTGCGGCAGCATCCAGGTATGGGGGGGGGGGGCGTGGCTGCTTCTAAGGGGGATGTGGCTGCTTCTAAGGGGGACGTGGCTGCATATATGTGGGGGGACATGGCTGCATGGGGGGTGAGTATTCTATTCAGGCTTTGGGGGTATTTGCGGGAGTACAAGTACTCCCGCAAATACTTGGTATCGGTCCCTATACCGATACTAGTATCGGTATCGGGACAACCCTACCAAAAACGTGATGGTCACTCTGACAGAGCTCCAGCATTTCTCTGTGGAGGGAGGAGAATCTTCCAGAAGAACAACCATCTCTGCAGCACTCCACCAATCAGGCCTGTATGGTAGAGTGGCCAGATGGAATCCACTCCTCAGTGAAAGGCAAATGACAGAACGATTGGCGCTTACCAAAAAGCACCTGAAGGACTCTCAGACCATGAGAAACAAAATTCTCTGGAATTTAAAGTCTGAAACGAAGATTGAACTCTTTGTCCTGAATGGCAAGTGTCATGCCTGGAGGAAACCAGGCACCGCTCATCACCTGGCCAATACCATCCCTACAGTGAAGCATGGTGGTGGCAGCATCATGTTGTGGGGATGTTTTTCAGCAGCAGGAACTCGTAGACTAGTTAGGATCGAGGGAATGCAGCAATGTACAGAGACATCCTTGATGAAAACCTGGTCCAGAGCGCTCTGAACCTCAGACTGGGGAGAAGGTTCATCTTCCAACAGGACAACGATCCTAAGCACACAGCCAAGATAACAAAGGAGTGGCTACGGGACAACTCTGTGAATGTTCTTGAGGGGCCCAGCCAGAGACCAGACTTGAACCCGTTTTGAACATCTCTGGAGAGATCTGAAAATGGCTGTGCACCGACGCTCCCCATCCAACCTGATGGAGCTTGAGAGTTCCTGCAAAGAAGAATGGGAGAAACTGTCCAAAAATAGGTGTGCCGGGCTTGTAGCCTCATACTCAGAAAAACTTGAGGCTGTAATTGGCGCCAAAGGAGCTCCAACAAAAGTATTGACCAAGGGCTGTGAATAGTTATGTACATGGGATTTTTTCTCTGTTTTTTATGTTTATTACATTTGCAAAGATTACAAACGTCTTTTTTACGTCGTCATTATGGGGTATTGTTTGTAGAATTTTGAGGAAAATAATTCATTTAATCCATTTTGGAATAAGGCTGTAACAAACTGTGGAAAAAGTGAAGCACTGTGGATGCACTGTATAAACCTACAGTGGTTTAGGCTCCATTCACACTAATTTGTTTTTTTGATGCATTTTTCAGAAATACAGGGATTTTTTGATTTTTTTAACATGAGTTCCTACGGAGCACGTTCACATCAATGCAATGTTGTGCCGCTGCATTTTTGGAAATGCAGTGTTTTGCATGTAATAGACTTCAATGAACCCGCATCCAAAACAGCAAGTCCTTTGTTTTTACCGCGATTTTTTCCGTAATTTTTTATTTATTTTTTTTTATAAGCTGTACATCCACTTTATAGAACTAGTTGCTAAGGAGGGGGCCGGGAAGCCAGCTACCGCGTCCTTAACAACCGATGAGTCATCAGCTGTCAGTGGGCTTTCCCGCCGACAGCTGTATGTGAAAAAAAAACAAACACACACACACACACACACACACACAGGTCCATCCCAGGCTCTTGGTCTAAAAGACCCCAAACCCCTCCGCTGCACTTAAAAGTATAACAAAAACGGCAAGATCAGCGTTTTTGAATACGGTCTTTTTTTTTTTTTATTTGTCACTGTTGGCTGCCAAATAAAACTGAAGTGATATTCCTGAAAGATTTTTATATCATCACTTGTAGAGGGTTTTATCTCTCCTTTTTTATCCTTCATTTTAGCTCTATGTCCCACGGTATTCCTTGGCCGTATTGTTCCTACCAATATTTTTCCCGGTTTATCATTCTATTAACCACTTCAGCCCCGGACCATTTTGCTTGTCAATGATCGGGCTACTTTTTGTGTTTCGGCACTGGGTCGCTTTAACTGACAATTGCGCGATCGTGCAACGTGGCTCCCAAACAAATTTGCCATCTTTTTTTCCCACAAATGCTTTCTTTTGGTAGTATTTGATCACCTCTGCGCTTTTTATTTTTTTGCGCTATAAACAAAAATAGAGCGAGAATTTTGAAAAAAAAAAATGAATATTTTTTACTTTTTGCTATAATAAAATATTCCCCCAAAAAATATAAAATATATATATATATATATATATCACGTTTTTTTTCCCTCAGTTTAGGCCGATACGTATTCTTCTACATATTTTTCGTAAATTGCAATAAGCGTTTATTGATTGGTTTGCGCAAAAGTTATAGCGTCTACAAAATATGGCATTTTATTATATATATATATTTTTTTTTTTTTTTTACTAGTAATGGGGGCGATCTGTGATTTTTATCGGTACTGCAACCTTATGGCGGACACTTTTGACACATTTTTGGGACCATTGGCATTTTTATAGCGATCAGTGCTATAAAAATGCATTGATTACTGTAAAAAATGTCACTGGCAGGGAAGGGGTTAACACTAGGGGGCAAGAAAGGGGTTGGTGTGTTCTAACTGAAGGGGGGTGGGACCGACTAGGGGAAATGACAGATCGCTGTTCATACATTGTCCCTAGTGGCTAAAATGCGAAATCACGTTATATATTTAGTGATTTCGCGCAGCCGAGCCGACCTGCCGCCGTAAAACTGACAGACGGCTGGTCGGCTAGCGGTTAAATGCCCGTTTAGTATCTTGTACCATCAAAGTTTTTAGGCCGGGTTTCTCCACATCCAATTCGCATAACATGCGAGTGTGCCCAGATCGCAATGGAGCCGGTTGACATATGGCCAGGGCGGCCGCGGTCCGCATTCCAAAGGAAGTCCAATGCGTCTTTGGGTCTGATTCAGGTGAAAATTCTGGCAAAAATTCAGACCCGATTCGCATTTGAACCGGTGAAGAGGACAGAACCGGACCCTATGCTGGGAACCTCAGTCGCACTCATGTGAGCCCGATTGTTTTCCTACTAGTCTTATCATGGTTTGACATTCATTTGTTTCTTTATGTATTTGTTCTAGACCTTGAGTTTCATGTAGGAGAAATTCCAACCAGCCACAGTTTATTCATTTTAACCCTTTCTGATATTACTTTCCCTCTCATATGCCTTATGGAACTCCCAAGTACTGACCAGGATATATTATAATAATAATAATAATAATAATAATAATAATAATAGTAATTTAGAATGATGTGTGTAATTATATATATATATATATATATATATATTATACACACACACACACACACACACACACACACACACACATATAAATAATCGGCCTGCTCCTGTTGGGCTGGCGCCGTTTCAAATTTAGGGGGAATTCTGAGAGTTACCGTATTTATCGCGGTATAACGCGCTCCCGCGTATACCGCGCACCCCTAAAGATGCCCCGAATCCTGTGGAAAAAAAGTATGTTTAGTACTTACAGTTTTGGTGTCTTGCGTGGCGTCCATCGGCGGCCTCGTCGGGTCCGGCGTCCTTCTGCATCGTTCTCGCGTCCTCCCCGCTCGTTTCCCGCGCCGAGTTTGAATACTGCGCCGACATATACAGAGCGCAGTACACTCGTCTATTGTCGGCAATGCTCGGCTACCCGCGTTGACGTCCTGTACGTCCAGGACGTGACCGCGGAAGGAGCCGAGACTGGCCGACTATACCCGAGTGTACTGCGCTCGGTATATGTCGGCGCAGTATTCAAAACTCGGCGCGGGAAATCGGGTATCGGCGTATACCGCGCACCCACGATTTTGCCCTGATTTTCAGGGCAAAAAAGTGTGCGGTATACGCCGATAAATACGGTAATTGACTGTATGATTTTGAGCAAATTTGGCTTCTGTTCCAGCCATAGCTGTGCTGTGAGTGACCACTAATGTTTGCCTGGGGTGTAGTTGTTACTCCAGGCCAAGGGTGGCAGCACCTAGGTCAAAGGTGATTTGGGCATTTCCCCTCGGCAGCCAATCGGTGGGGGTTGATCATTCCGCTGTGCATGCTGGGAGGGGTACTTAAGGGACAGACGTCATTGGACCTGGGTCGTCGATCCTGGGTCTGTTGTCCCACCACCCCGTGTGTGGCCCCTCCTGTCCAGGGGTGCGTGTTCCTGTAATCCTGGCTCACGTTGGTCCCGGGTTGTGATCTGTTAAGTAGGCCCAGAAGGCAGATTGGATCTACGTTTTCAAGGTGATCCTGTGCGGTCCGTCCTGAGGGAGGATGCTGCTTGATGAAGGACCTATCTTGGAGAGGACCAAGCACGAGGCTGGTGTCTCAAGAGAGGCCTTGAACTTCATCAAAGGACGCACCGTTTACTGAAAGGCTTGATGGTGAACGCCTGTCAGTTCCGTCCCTCTGAAAGAAGTTAGTCTGGAGAGATCCGGGTGCTGAATCCTGTACTACAAGGATTTTGGACCGAAAGTGTCTCCATTCGTGGGAAGGTCTGTGGCAGAGACTGCACCCTATTCCGTGCGCCATTCCGGCTGCTAGGCTAGTGAGAGAAACCCACCGGGTGCACAATACCCACTCTGGCTAGAGTGGCGACGAAAGCTGTGTCACAGGAAGCAGGAGTGTTTCCCGATTGAAATAATGCACGTGAACCCATTTACCTGTTACCCTTCAACCCCTTATTTTATTCTTTTACCAAGTACAGCAAATACATCTTTAAAAAGGAAGTGTAGTGTTAAAGCGGATCTCCACTCTAAAGTGAAGTCGCGCTGATCGGCACCCTCCCCCCCTCCGGTGTCACATTTGACACCTTTCAGGGGGGAGGGGGGTGCAGATACCTGTCTACAGACAGGTATCTGCACCCACTTCCGGCCCTGCGATACGGGCAAGGACGGGTTTTTTCCTTGCTTCCCGTCCGTCCCCCGTTGTATGCTGGGAACACTCGGCTCCCAGCACACAGCGGGAGCCAATTGGCGGGCGCAGCGCGACTCGCGCATGCGCCGTAGGGAACCGGGCAGTGAAGCCGGAGCGCTTCACTTCCTGGTTCCCTCACCGTGGATGGAGGGGGGAGCAGCAGGGTGACGAGCGATCGCTCATCATCTGCTGCGGACGGCGCTGGACTCCAGGACAGGTAAGTGTCCTTATATTAAAAGTCAGCAGCTGCAGTATTTGTAGCTGCTGGCTTTTAATATATTTTTTTTTGTGGCACATCCGCTTTAAGTGTGGACATTGAACTTTCTCTATTCTCATCCATCACCCTGGACGGCGAGGAAATAAAGGTGTCATGGTTATGCAATAAAGTCTGGCAGCTTACCTGTCTCATGTGTCCATTAGAGGCCTGACCCTCTTTCTGGCTGTCTTATCACCTTCCTCCCTGTATGGCCCCACCCATCCCAAGAAGTCTATATTAACTGTTGCACTACAGGTCTGCAGTGCTGTTCAACCTTTGTTTGTAGCTTGTTCCTTCCTGTCTGCAGTGTGTTACATTTACCTTCCTGTGTACCGACCTTGGCTCATCTCTGACTTCTCCTGTTTGCCTGTTTCCCTGACCCTTGGTCTGTTCCTTGTTTATCCTTGTCTGCCAGTTGCCCCGACCTCGGCTTACCCATCACTATCGCTTGTCCTGGTTTCTGCTTCCCCCCTCTCCCTGCGGAGCGTGACCTTTGGGACCCCAGGAGTCGCGACCTGGATCCAGCTGTGGCGAAGGCCATCCTCACCACCAGAGGCTCTGGTGAACACAAAGCTGGGTCTTAGACTCCGCGCCCTGGGAAATCTTGGGCTCACGCTTCCTCTCTGATCGCAGCAGTCGGCCATAGGGTTCACTACCCTGTGGTGCAGCCCTGACCCCAGCGGGGTGCACTTGTCACCTGGCCACAGGTGACCTGAAAAGAGGCAACGTGCCGCCCTAAGATATCCAGCGGTTCCTTTGCGGGTGGTGACACACACAGGCTGCGGTGGAGCTTCAAGCGAGCTTTGCCATAGACTTCTATGGAGGCTTTGAAGACACTTTGAAGCACCACTGAAGCTACATGGGATATCATTTTTGAAGCGAAGCCAAAGCAAAGCAAGGTGTAAATAGGACTGTAAGGTAACCATTTTATTTAGTGACAGGAGCTTTGACTGACTTCAGAGAACTTTAACAAAGCGTGTCCAAAGCAAGTGTAAATGAGCCATATAGCCCCAACAAATATGTAAGATTCGTCTAACCTCCAGGTCATCTGTCTAGCCAGTGTTCAATGTTCAAATCGAAGGTGACCAATACCAGAGCATGGTCTGAAAGGGTTTCCCAGTTATGAAATATGGTGGACCAAAAAATTCCTTTAGATCTTCCGGGAATCGCAGAGCAGTCCAAAGTTGTTCTATGGGGTTGAGGTCAGGACTCTGTACAAGCCAGTTAAGCTTCTCCACCTCAAACTCGGTCATCCACACTACATAGCCAAAAGTATTGGGCCACCCTTCAAAATCATTTGGTGGAGGGGTGATGATGTGGGGTTGTTTTTCATGGGTTGGGTTTTGCCCCTTATGGTATTCCCAAATACTGTCCACAAAATATTATCTATATTATTCTCCATAAAAAAATAATAGGTCCAGGTCCAACACTATATCTCCAACTATTCTAGAAATATGTAAGAGAGATTAGTCCAACCTTCAGGTCATCTAGCTGGTATGCCCTTCAAATCAAGGGCAACCAATACCCGAGCATGGTCTGAAAGGGTTTCCCCGGTTATCTAATTTGAGATATGGTAGACCAAAAAATTCCTTTAGATCT
This sequence comes from Rana temporaria, assembly GCF_905171775.1. Classification (NCBI taxonomy): domain Eukaryota; kingdom Metazoa; phylum Chordata; class Amphibia; order Anura; family Ranidae; genus Rana; species Rana temporaria. The sequence continues at coordinate 521,099,962 of NC_053490.1, forward strand.
TCCGGGAATCGCAGAGTTGCTGAAATGCCTTGATTTTTAGCAGTCCAAAGCTGTTCAATCAGTATGAGGTCAGGGTTCTACAAGCCAGTTAAAGGGTCACTAAAGGAAAACAATTTTTAAGCTGAAATGACTGTTTACAGGGTATAGAGACATAATAGTTAACTGATTCCTTTTAAAAATGATTAAAAACAGATAAAAACCAATCATATAATGTGCCTGCAGTTTAGTTTCGTTTTTGCTGTTGTTTCCTGGTTCTCTGATGCACAGAGAGCCAATAGAGGGCAGTGATACTTTGTCTAAAACTTCTCAGCACCAATCCAGTTTCGTTTTACACACAGTAATCACACCTCCTTGATTGGTCACCACCGTGAGAAATCTCCCAGTACTGTGGTGATCAGGAAACAGACAACCAGGAAGTGTCCAGATCAGAGAAGAATTACAGCAACATCAAAGCAAAAACAAACAATGAGGACATGAAACCAGGACTGCAGTAAGGTAAAGGAAGCCATTTAGCTAAAAAAAAAAAAAAAATTTCCTTTAGTGACCATTTAAGTTCCTCCACCCCAAACTCGCTCATCCACACTATATTCCAAAAGTATTGGGCCACCCCTCCAAATCATTTTGTGGCGGGGGAGGGGGAAATTATGATGTGGGGTTGTTTTTCCAAGGGTTGGGCTTGGCCCCTTATGGGATTCCCAAAGTACTGCCCAGGATCTATTATCTATATTATTCTCCTTAAAAAAAAATTATATATATATATATATATATATATATATATATATATATATATATATATATATATATATATATATATATATTAATAATAATAAATAATATAGGTCCAGGTCTAACTCTTTATCTTCAACTAACTATTCTAGAAACATGTAAGCGAGATTCGTCTAACCTTCAGGTCATCTGTCTAGCCGGTACGCCCTCCAAATTGAGGGCAACCAATGGCACCTGCTGCTATCAATCTGTCCAATGAGGAGAGCGATAGTGACTGGGAGATGCAAGGTTCATGCACATTGCTGGATTTGATCATGCCCAGATAAGGAAGAAAAAAAAAAGGGGGGGGTCTGGGGGGCTGCTGCAGTACAAAAGGTTTTTCACCTTAATGCATTAAGGTGAAAAACCTTAAAGTTTTACAAGCACTTTAACAACTTGCCGACCACCTATTGCATATGTACTGCAGCAGGTTAGCTCTATTGCACGAAATTACGTACCTATACGCCGCCGGAGGCGTGAGTGTGCGCTGATTGGACACAGGGGGATGGCAGTCAGCGGTTCTGCTGGACTCCATGTCCATCGGCCACCGCAAATGTTCCCGGGAGAGGCAGAATGGTAATCTGTCTATGTAAACAAGGCAGATCGCCGTCCTGACAGGGGAGAAGATGGAGATCGTGTGTCCCTGCTAAACAGGAACACGGGTCTCTGTCTAAACCCAATCAGACCACCCCCCACACAGTTAGCAAGCACCCCCCTAGGGACCCTTTGATCGCCCCTGATGGTAAACCATTCCCCGCCAGTGTCATTAGTACAATGACCAGGACCAGGTATGATCACTGGTCCCAAAAAAAGTGTCAAGTGTTAGGTGTCCGATTTGTCTGCCACAATGTTGCAGTCCTGTTAAAAAAAATAATAAAAAAAAAACGTAAAATCTATCCCATAGTTTGTAGACATGATAACTTTTGCGCAAACCAACCAATGTACGCTCATTGGGATTGGCTGCTGTAAACATGGGGCCCAATGTTGGCCAAAACCAAACAGCGTTTATTGTGCCATTAAAAAGTGAACGCCACCCGAACACGTATAGTGCATTTTACCACTATTTTACCGTGCGATTTGGAATTCTGGACAGGCTCACGGGGAGATTCTGTCAGTGAACCCAAACTGTCAGATGTGAACGGAGGCCTAAAAGGCAAGATCATTTTTCGTAACCGTTCTTTAACATGCCGTGTGAATGGGAACACCACTGTATAATGGGGCTTTCCCAAATTTGACTACTAATGCGAAACTACACTTTAGATTTTTCTGAGGACACGTGTGGAATCAAGCGTATCTCCCCTGGGACTTGTCACCCCCCCAGCCCCCCACCCATAACAAACTCCCTTCTGCTCCTTCCTGTATGGTCATCATGGTTCACTTCACTTAATTAGTATAATAAAAGTACAAAACCTTCTTACATCAGGCCTTGTGATGAGAGTAGATCTAGTGTACTTCACATTGCGCTCTTTGCCGTTTCTGTAAACTTTAGTCAAGTCGAAAAAACACTTTTTTATTGTTGTTTTTAAAGCCAAGGTTTGTTCACCTTCAGAAATCCCCGGGGGGCCCCCCTCCAACCTCACACCGGCTCCGGGGGCCCCCCTATGCAGAGAATAGGTGCTTTGCCAGGAAATCTTTATTCTCAGAAGACTTGCTCAGTTTATGTTGTTCTCTTGTGAAAGCTTTAAAGCGGAGCTTGGAGGGAGAAAAATAAAACCTCCCTGGAAGTGGGGAACCCCCCCCCCCCCCAAAAGTTAAAAGAGGGGGGGGGATAGCAAATAAAAAGATAAACTTAAAACCCTTTCATGCCGAAGCCTTTTTCTGACATTTGTTGCTTACAAGTTAAAATTCATATTTTTTTGCTAGAAGAAGATTACCGTATATATCGGCGTATACCGCACACTTTTTTTCCCTGAAATTCAGGGCAAAATCGTGGGTGCGCGATATACGCCGATACCCGTGCCGAGTTTGAACTACTGCGCCTGCATATACCGAGCGCAGTACACTTTTGTATAGTCGGGCAGGCTCGGCTCCTCTCGCAGTCACGTACAGGACGTGACCGCGAGAGGAGCCGAGCCTGCCCGACTATACTGCGCTCGGTATATGTCGGCACAGTAGTTCAAACTCGGCGCGGGGATCGAGCGGGGAGGACACCACCGAAGCCGCAGACGGACCCGACAAGGCCGCCGCGCAAGACACCAAAACTGTAAGTACTAAAATGTTTTTTTTTTTACAGTAATGCGGGTCCACTTTAGGGGTGCGCGCTATACGCCGATAAATACGGTACTTGCAAATATATATATATTTTTTTTTTTTTTTTTTTTTTTTAAGCAGAGACCCTAGAATGACGATCGTTGCAATATTTTATGTCACACTGTATTTGCGCAGTGGTCTTCCAAATGCTATTTTTTTTTTTTTTAAGAAATACACTCATGAATAATAATAATAATAAAAAAAAAAAAAAAAAAAACAGTAATAGGTGGTGACAGGTACTCTTTATGGAGGGTTTTTGGGGGGGGGGGGGTCTAAAAGACCTCAAACCCCTCCTCTGCACTTAAAAGCATTGAAAGAAGTTTGGCTGTTTGAATGCTGTCATTTTTATTTGTTAAGTGATGTCATGACATAAAATATTATATATAATTTATTAATAATAATAATAATAATAATAAATAAAAAAAAAGGAAAATAAATACCTAGATCAAGGTTTGATCTAGGTCAGTTCTAGGGTTAGTGTTTGGGTCAAGGTCAAGATCAAAGGTCAGTATTTTTCTTAGTGTTAGTGTGTTTTAGGAAGAAAAAAATAAATAAATAAAAAAAAATGTTCATTGTTATTGATAGATATCTCCTATTTTTTTTAGTACAGCACAAAAATGATAGTGCATTTTTGCATTTTTTTATTTTATTTTTTATTTTTTTATGGGGAGATGGAAAAAAAAAAAAAAAAAAAAAAAAAAGGAAAATTTTTGCATTTTTTTTTTGACCCATGGGGGTACGAGAGTGGTTGCACTTTAGGGTCCTTTTTTTTTTTTTTTTTTTGCGGACTTGAGATAAATTCTTGATCTATATTCATGAATTTGTTGGTCAGAGTCGGTTTAATTGTTCCCTCCAATATGTCTCTACTGTTTCGATGTTTTGTTACCATTACCTCTGCTATGTAGGTTTTTATGAAAACTGCTTTCCTGTCTTACAACAAAAAATAAAAAAAAGTGCAAAAAGTGCACTATTGCAGGGGTAGACAACCTTATAGAGCTGGAGATATCTACCTGCACAACATGGGAGGAGAAGTCAAAGATCATACTCCACCGGGATGCCCAAGAAGTTGCGATATGCACGGTTTTTACAAGTTGCAAAATTGCGTTTAGGCATTTGCCATTTCTTTTAATCTTAGGCTCGCAGGGGTTAAAAAAATGACAAAAAATGCAGTGACGTCATTGGGGGCCTCAGCACTCTGCTCTCTCCCCTTCTCTACCTCTGCTCTGATCTGTGTTTCCATTCAATATTAGAAGGCTGGCAGGCTGCCAAGTCCCTGCTTGGAGAGGTTGGGGGGGGCACATAATATGTGTTGTTGAAAATAAAGTTAAACTATTTGAATATGAATTATTCCACAGTATAGGCAGCTACAGAGGTTAGTAAGGGCCTGTTTAATGCTCATTTACAGCTGGATAGAATTGTGTATGTCTGTAGTCTGGCCATAGTTCTATTGTAATCAGTGGAGTAACTGTCCTGACAATCTGTAACCTTTCCCATGAAGGATCACCAATGACTCCCCTGCTGTACAATGTCTCTATTCACACAGCACAGCCCAGCAATTGTCCTACTTACATTGTACGTTCTGTATATTCAGCTTCTTCTCGGTCTGCGGTAAGGCCAACCCTTGTGAGATGATACAAGTCACACTACGGTCCTTTATTCCGGCTCCCGGGACCATTCTCAGCCGACTCTCGGTGGTCACCGTCCCGTTACTGTTCTGAAATTCACTCTCCGATGAATTATAATCCAACCCGTCTGTCCACCAAGTAATATTAGCCGCTGGCTTGGCTGCTCCGGCCACACAAATGGCCACAGTCTGATAGGGCAACTTTGCCACCGCCGGATCTGGTGGAGGTTCCACGCGGACGTCTGGTTTAGCTGCAACCATAAAGATACAGTTCGTAAGTCGTCTCACTAGATAATACCAAAGAACTATTATAATGTGCAACCAGACAGATGATTGGGACCGACACGCTACTGGACTCAGTATACTCAACCTATACTCGATTAACCCCTTGAGGACCAGCCACCGCAGTTATACTGTGGCAGGTTGGCTCCCCTGGGCAAATCACCTTAGCTGTACATCAACCGCTTTAAGACCACTAGGGGGAGCCCGTGTGACGACAGAGCCGATGCGTGTGCCCGGCAGCCGCAACGTCCGCCAGCTGGGACAAAGCTGGGGCTTTGTCAGGACAGTTATTTCACTGATTACAATAGAACCATGGCCAGATTAGAGACACCCGCGATCGCTCATGAGAGAGACAGAACGGAGATCTGTCAATGTAAAACAGACAGATCCCCGTTCTGTCAGGAGAGAGGAGAAGAGACACAGATATGGTGTTCATACTTATTATGAACAGCGATCTTTCTCTCCTCCTCCAGTCAGTCCCCTCCCCCCACAGTATGAAACACTTCCCTAGGGAACACTTAACACCTTGATCACACCAGGGCCGATCCGCCCTATAGGCTCACTATGCAAGCCACTTAGGGCCCCGCAAAGCTGCGGAGGGCCCCCCAAATTACTAGAAGCCCCGCCTGGTGAGAAGTCATTTTCGGCCCCTCCTCCAGCTTCTCAACACTCGCTGGCTGCATGGGAGAAGAGAAGGTAAGAAGAAGAAACCCCCCCCTCCGTCAGCCCCCCCCCCCCCCGCTTCTCAACTTTAATGTGACATGTCATTTTGCTTAGGGCCCCAGGGAGGTCAGGATCGGCACTGGATCACACCCTAATGTTAACTCCTTCCCTGCCAGTGACATTTATACAGTAATCAGTGGCTATTATAAGCTCTGAACGCTGTATAAATGTCACTGATCCCCAAAAAAAATAAAAAAGGGTCAAAAGTGTCCAATCTGTCTGCCGTAATGTTGCAGTCCCAATAAAAATGGCTGATCATCGCCATTTCAAGTTAAAAAAATAAATAAAAATAAAATAAAAAAATGATATGATAAAAATGCCATAAATATATCCCCTAATTTGTAGACGCTATAACTTTTGCACAAATCAATCAATTAACGCTTATTGCGATTTTTTGTTTACCAAAAATATGTAGAAGAATACGTATCGGCCTAAACTGATGAATACATTTTTTTGGGATGTGTATTATAGCGAAAAGTAAAAAAAAAAATGAAAAAATAATAATCCATAATCTTTATTGCTACATACAGGTAGGGGACAGAAACAATAAAATAGCCAACACGTTTCGGCACAAAGGCCTTGATCGTAGCATTTTGTGGCAAAACCCGTTTTTTTTTTTTTTGCCGTCTTGTACCTGTATGTAGCAATAAAGACTTTCTATTTGAATTACTGGAGTTTCTAGATACACATTTCTTCTGTAATCAAATACCACCAAAAGAGAGCAATCACCAGTTGACCACTGGACCATTTGGCTGCCCAATGACCGGGCCACTTTTTGCTATTCGGCACAGTCGCGACGTTGTGCGACGTGGCTCCCAAACAAAATTTACGTCCTTTTTTTTTCCACAAATAGAGATTTCTTTTTTTTTTCTATAAACCCACGTCAGACTTAACCATAGCAAGAGACTTGCTCATGATTTCATTTAATCATATATATTGTCTCTACTCCAGTTTCGCATCATTTGTGGTTATATACGATTTTATTTATTTATCTTTTACTTAGTTTATTCTCCGTTTTCCTTTTTTTTTTTCCTTCCCCTCCTTCCTCTCCCCCCCTCCTCCCCAATCCCCTGATGGTTTGTTCTTACCTTCCTATTCCTCTAATAGTTTCCCCAGATATTTCTCAGAGGCCTTAAAGTCTTTCCACTGTCTCCATTTTCTGTTATGTTTGTTAAGTTGGCCCACATCGCAACTGAAAAGATATTCCATGCTGCTAGAGTTTTCAACTCTTTAAAAACCATTCTTTTATATCTGGTCTATTTTTATTAGAGATTTCTTTTGGCGGTATTTGATCACCTCTGCAGTTTTTATTTTTTGCGCTATAAACAACAAAAGTAGAGCGACAATTTTGGGGGAAAAAAAATAATATTTTTTACTTTTTGCTATAATATCCCCCCCCCCCCCAAAAAAAAAAAAAAAAAAGCCAATTTATTCTCAGTTTAGGCCGATATGTATTCTTCTACATTTTTTTTATTTTTATTTATTTTTTAATCAAAAATATCGCAATAAGCATACATTGATTGGTTTGCACAAAAGTTATAGGGCCAGATTCACAAAGAATTGCCCTGGCGCAGCGTATCAGTGAATTGCCCTGACGCCGCCGTATCTTACCTGGAGGAATTTCGAATCCAGGAAGATTTCGCGCCGTAGTGTTTCTCTCGGCGCGTATTTCAAATTGGGCGGGTAGGGGGGCGTGATTCATTTAAATGAAGCGCGTCCCCGCGCCGATTGAAATGCGCATGCTCCGTTTAGAAATTTCCCGCCGTGCTTTGCGCGAAATGACGTCGCACCGACGTCATTTTTTTGAACGTAGACGTGAGTTACATCCTTTCCTATTCACGGACGACTTACGCAAAAAAAAAAAAAAATCAAAATTCGACGCGGGAACGACAGCCATACTTTAACATGGCAAGTCT